>NC_037686.1:70730841-70860781 GCF_003255815.1 Theropithecus gelada
AACAGAGCCAGACTCCGTCTCAAAAAAAAAAAAAAAAAAAAAAAAGAAAGTTAATGAAGGCTTTACAGAAACATCAAATGGCTAAACATTACAAAAACTTAGGTCCAAATAACCCAGGTTAAATTTTGGCACACATGTAACTAGGGAAGTTGGCATGAACACGCCATGGTCTTTTAGGAAATTATGTGGCCAAAGATACAGGGTCTCTGGATGGCAGATCTAAGCCAAGAACAAGGCCTGCTGTCTTTAGAGGGCGTCCCAAGCCTCCCGTCCTGATCCTTAGGGTCTGGCTCTTGGGTTTGTGACTGAGGCTGCTTTGGGGGCTCAGTGATGCAGGTGCGGGGTTCCCTCACCACCATCACACCAGTGTCTCCACCGTGGAAGATGATGGGGCACTTTGGAAAACACAGATGGAAGGGCATGTAGGAGAGGAGTTGGGATGAGCGTAGGATGTGCCACTGGGTTCACTGGGGTGAGGATGACTGGGAGACCTCAATAGGCACACACACAATAATGGGGGTGGGGGCCAGGGCCGAGGAAGAAACATGGAGAGTCATCAGCAACTGGATGGGAGCTCAACTTGTGTTCCAACACATGGTGGTTCCAGGAGAGTGTGATAAAGAAAGAAGAAGAGAATTACACTATCTAGAAATCCTGTGTAAGGGGCAAGAAAGAGAGATGAGCTCGGGAATGGCATGGAGATGGGCTAGACCAGGAGAGAGAGAAAAGGAAAGGAAGCTGAGGAAAGGACAGTCTCAAGGATTAGGGATGTGTTATTCCATTTTCATGCTGCTATAAGACATACCCGAGACTGGGAAATTTATGAAGAAAAAGACGTTTAATGGACTCACAGCTCCACATGACTGGCGAAGGTAAAGGAGGAGCAAAGGCACATCTTACATGGCAGCAGGCAAGAGAGCATGTGTGAGGAGAACTGCCCTTTATGAAACCATCAGATCTCATGAGACTTATGCACAATCATGAGAACAGCAAGGGAAAACCCACCCCCATGATTCAA
This sequence comes from Theropithecus gelada, assembly GCF_003255815.1. Taxonomy (NCBI): domain Eukaryota; kingdom Metazoa; phylum Chordata; class Mammalia; order Primates; family Cercopithecidae; genus Theropithecus; species Theropithecus gelada. The sequence continues at coordinate 70,731,860 of NC_037686.1, forward strand.
TTATCTCCCATCAGGTCCCTCTCACAACACATGGAGATTATGGGAGCTACAATTTAAGATGAGATTTGGGTGGGGACACAGCCAAACCATATCAAGGGGACACCCGATACATCCAGTGCTTTAGAGCTAAATGAAAGGAAAACACCAAAGAGTATCTTTTTGTTCTGGCCCTTGGAGGAAGCCTTTGGTGACCACATGGAAGTATTTCCCAAGGAGGTCTTGAAGCCACAATGTAGTGGGGAAGGATGGACCAGTGGGCGAGAAATTGGAAGTGAAAATACATTGTACTGGCCTCAGCATGGAGAGCAGGGCAGGTGGCCTGAGGTAGGTGCAACCCCACTGGGAATTATGGCTGTCCTAAGTTCAGAAACCAACATCCTCGTCCAAAAACAATCTCAAGCCCAGTGCTATTTTAAATTTATCTATATTCACATTTTCAGTTCAGAAAATACAGAGATGCTACCTTTGGAAAACACCACATTCTTCCATTTCATTTCAGTGTTATGTAGATTTGTTAGATGTAAATGAATTAAACTTAAATGATTATCTAAAATGTAACCAAACCATAACCTCAATAATTCAAATTGAAACAAAGCCTTGACATTTTCCAAAACGTCACCTCATTTTATTTTGAATTAATTTTCTTAAATATGTCAAGCTAATTGAATGAGAGAAATATCACTGAAAAGTGCCCTTCCTTACATGTGAGCCTTTATTTTCCAAATATAAAATTCATATATTTTCTCAACAATTCATTAGCTGGGGACCCCCTCCAGGGATGGAAAATCTAGCAAGGAAATTAATTCCTAAATGAGATGTTCCTGCAGAACCTCTCCCATATGACACACAGGACTATCTAGGAAAGACTCCCTCAAACAAACGATACTAGTCAAGGAATTCACCAAAAATGTGAATATTTATAAGGCAACTCTCAACAACAAGCAGCCAATCATCATTAGATCCTTTGGTTTTCATTATAATAAAATTAATCTTGATTAATTCATTCATTATTAATCTTGCATTCAAATGCAATTCCATAGAAACTGCCTTGTGATTTAGCAATTAATTTACATGCCAAGATTGAGCAGCATTTCCTTGGTCCTCCGAGGCATAGCTCTCCCCTGTGTCGTGGAGTCAAAGGCAGGCCCAGAAGATCCATTTATCTGAAATATTCCAGGAAAATAAAAGCAAATGTCTAAGGTATAAACGCTAAAGCAGGGGGATGTTTTCCTGCCTCATGTTCTGTAATCTGAAAAGCAGAGACCCTGTCGCATCTGGTGTGTAGGAAAAGCAACACATGTACTTTGTATGTCCAAATAAAGTGCAGGTCTGTAAGCAGTTTACTTGAATTCTTAAAGTTTCTGATTTCCTCTCATTGTCTGCATGAGCTTTCAAAGAAGTGTTTTTGTATAAAAATTCTGAAATAACAAATGGCAATCCCACAGCTTTCATTCTTCTGTTCATAAAGTGGCCAAATATCACCAGGCACCACATACGGACATTTCACGGACCCGCAGATGAGGGTGGTCTCATAAGATAATACGATGTTTTCACTGTACCTTTCCTGTGTTTAGAAATGTTTAGATACGTTGTGTTTTAACTGCCTACAGTATTCAGTAGCGTCACATGCTGTGCAGGTCTGTAGCCTAGGGGCAATGGGCTGTGCCATACGGCCTCGGGGTGCCTGGACTACGCCATCTAGGTCTGTGTACCTGCTCTCTACCATGTTCACACAGGAACAAAATTGCCTCACAATGCACTTCTCAGGAGGTATCCCCATCATTGCGCGATGCATGTCTGTATGTAGAGTATTTGGTAAATACGTAGAGCGTGGGTTCCCGTCAGGGGATGGGAAGTCCTAGGTCCGTATTGAAGAGAAGCTTCATCACTGAATCAGCAGATGAGGTTATATAAAAACTTTAATTTTTACCTAACAATGTTTTATTATTTAGTTTCCCCAAACGTATATGTATATACATAAGAATTAAGAAGCACTCCAATAATCAGAGAAACTTGATTGACTAACTGATAGCTTTAGTTTGTGAAAATGTCTGCACATCTGCAAAAATACAAAGGTTTTAATTATTCATCCCCAGCTCCACGGGTGGGTGCAGGGGCAGCATCAGAACTCTCTGTTGCTATCTCTTTACGCTGTCCAAGATTTACTGATGCATGTATCCAAAAAGGTGCTGGCGTACTGTCTTCATTCTGTCCAAAAGACGAAGAAGGAAAAAACAAGTTTTCAAACAAAACTTGGAAGCAGTCCCCACACTGAGGATGTTTACATAGGGTGTCTTGATTACACAGGAAACAAACGTTCCCATTTGATCTGATCAGCCCTATTCCATCTAGCTAAGGCTATTGTGAAAGAAATGAGAACTTTCATCCACCCGCAAAAGGCATAAACCAGAATTTCCAGTTGAAAAGGGAAGTAAACGACAGCTTCGGCTTCCAGGCTAGGAAATGCCCTCATAAGCTGCATCAGAATGTCTGAGTTCCTGTTGACTGTGTGGACCTGGTTTTAAGAACCGCCCTTCAGGACCTCAGGACCCTGCAAAAGCATCTTTTCCCAGCAAATGTGGGTTTGCTTTCAGCATGCTGCCGCTTCCCACACGTGGACAGGAGCTCAGGCGCCACACCTGTTAACTACAAATGATGCACCTCTCAGTCAATCCCCCTCAGGCCAGCCCTGCAGCTTGAAGATGTCAGAGCTGTAGCTATTAACGCCCCTGAAGGACACGAAGGTCAGTCGCATCTTACAAAGAGAAATAAAAAAGGAACAAAATCGTCCTGACGTACATTTACCTAAAATATCCAAGAAATTGAGATAGATGTCATCAGCATAGACCCTCATTCGTGGGCCTTGGTTTTTCTGCTAAAGGACAGTGAGTGAGGCCTTTGTTTCGAGGCACTGTTGGCATCTCCTTGGAGCAGTTTCTTGAGTACTTCTCCACAAACAGGCATTTATTGTGTCCGGGGTGGAAAGGATTTGCATCTTAAAGCCACTTATCAATGTTTCAGTGTTTATAAGCAGTTTACATTGTCTATTTCTCCTTTTTCTTCCTAAAAATTTGTCACTGTGCTGCCCTTCAAACTTTCTTGAAACCAACTTCAGCTGTTTATTGATATCTTTTGAATTGTGACATCTGCCAATCTGAGATAAAAAAATATAAAAATATATTAAGTCTTATATATGCACACATATTTTGTATATGAATGTAATATATGTGTGTGTGTATGTGTGTCTCTGTGTGTGTGTGTGTGTGTGTGTATGGAGACATGGAAGAGAGCCTTGGTTACACTGAAATCTACACTCAGAAGTGCAGTGTGATCTGAGAGTCTTAGCTCATCACCTCCCAAACCTCCAAGAAACAAAGGGAACACCAAAGAGAAGCCCAAGCTTTGCAGGTGCCAGAAGGGACCTCGTGCCACAAGGCATTATCTGGGTCATTGCTCCTGCTGGCCACATCCCTGTCCTGTCTGGATGGAACTCCGGCCAGTCGGTGTGTGAGCTGTGCAGCGCCCACACTGTGTCTGATGGGAGCCCAATGGAGAATGCACCCCTCCTTCATCCTGATGATCCCAGGGTCCCAAACATGGAATGCTGCATACGCACATCTGGGTATCATGCTGAAGGCAGCTGGAGGACCCTAAGAGTGCAGACCCTGTGGCTATGCGGAGGCCGAGGGTCCCTGCTTAAGGGCCATCCAGAGCAGCTGCCATTTAGGAAAAGCTTGATTCCTTCCCTGCAAGCTCACGTGTGAGGACGCTGCCCTCCAGCTCATCAGCTATTCTCTCTCTCACCTGTTAACCCTACAGGTCTCATTTTAGACAAAGGTAATCACCCTGGAGGCAAGGAAATAATGACTTGAAGCTGGTGCTTTGTTCACTCTTTATAAAATGTCCATTAGTGACCAGCGCCATCCTGTCACGGACACCGTGTTGGCCTGAGACGCTCTCTTCTCCTCCCTCTGATTTTTTTCTCGATGTTTCCTTGAGAAACTTCGTTCATGTCCAGAGCTGCCATCGCCCCTATGGGAGGACTCACACTTAGGCCAAAGCCCAGAGCCCCTCACCATTCAGAACCCTTCGTCCAGTCGCAGGCTCCGTGTCTCCACCCATGGGCGAAAGGTGCTTCAAGTGCAGCACAGTTGCTCCTAAGGCTCGGCCTCTCCCTGCGTCCCTGGGTCTTCTCCAGGACCCCATCTCAGGGACGGCACTCCCATCTGCCCAGGCGCCAGGCCCGGGAGTTAGGGAGCACTGCAGTTGCCCATTTTCAAGGAGGTCAGAGAGGAAAGGAGGAGACTGATGAGTCTGAGAAGTGGGCGGGAATCTCAGAGCACAGCCGTCCTCGCTGTCCTCCTCTGACAGGGCGGCACTGCTGATTGCTGACGTTTCCCAGGGAGTAAGGACCTGGCCCAAACACCTGCACCCTGAGCTCCAGAGAGAGCTTTCCATCCACAGGGTGGGGTGGATGCAGCCAGGGCAGTGAGGGGAACTGAAGGGCTTGGCTGCTTCTGCAGAAGCAAGGGTCCGGGGGACATTGAGAGAGACGGCTGAGTCGCTCTTGGCCAGGAATGATGGGTACAAAGGTCAGAGTTGACTCTAGTGACATCGGGCTCCAGGGGAAGAGGCTCCCAAGGGCTGCTCTCAAGGACTAATTCTTCCAGAGGACAAGAATGAGCAGGTCAACAGTTGCATTCAGAATTCAACAAACAGGATGACCTGAAGGTGGGGGAAGGCAGTGACGTCCGAGGGAGGGCCAGGAAGGCCCCTCTGAGAGGGTGGGAGCCTAGCGGAAGAGAGGCCTGGTAAGGATCTCACTGTAAAGCATGAAGGGAGAGGGTGTGCAAGGAGGCAGCCACAGGTGCTTTGCTGTGCAGGGCCAGCTGGGTTTGTGCAAACAGGGGTGGGATGTCGGGGGCAGGGTGGTGCTGGGTGTATCCCACTGGTCTAAGCAATGGACATCTGAACGTTTCACAAAATTATGGCAGTGGCTCAAGCCTCAAATTCATTCATTCAATGAGAAACATCAGATGCTTTCCAGGTGCCAGGTACCACTCCACCTGTGGGTTTATGGTGAGCAAGACTCTGACATGTATTTTCCTCAATAATGTATCTGGAAACATCCTGATATTATGAAGGATATGTAAGCACATATGTATGAAAAACAGTTTTGAGCCAAAACACCACACTGATAATTATATATAACATTCGTATCATATTTATCACAGTATATAATATATATGCTATATAGTGTTATTAATTAATATGCTATATATAATACAGATATTATAGCATATTACATATAGCATATATTATAGATGGCATAATTGTAAATATATACAGCATATATATTATCTATACTATGTTATTAAATATAACATTTTCCCAAGAAAATTATCCCAACTACTAGAAAATGCCTTGATATGGTTTGGCTGTGTCCCCACCCAAATCTCATGTTGAATTCCCACCTCCCTCATGTCCCCCATGTGGGAGGGACCTGGTGGGAGGTAATTGATTCATGAGGGCAGGTATTTCCTATGCTGTTCTCATGATAGTGAATAAGTCTCATGAGATCTGATGGTTGTAAAAAGGGGAGTTTCCCTGCATAAGCTCTGCTCTCTTTGCTGCCATCCATGTAAGATGTGACTTGCTCCTCCATGCCTTCCACCATGATTGTGAGGCTTCCCCAGCCACATGGAACTGTCAGTCCAATTAAACTTCTTTCTTTGTAAATTACCCAGCCTTTGGTATGACTTTATCAGCAGAGTGAAAACAGACTCATAAACACTTGAAGTCAAAGATAATACTTCTAAGTTCTTCAAATGAAGAACTGTTCTGTTGGTAACGTTAGGCCACCAAAACATTAATTAAAATCAGCTCTTGTTTTACTACTATTTGTATTAGATATTTTCAAAGTCAAAGAAACTATTTCAAATTTTGAAAAATGCATAATTTATCAAATCATGGACACTTTACCCAAATGGTGATAGTTGTACTGAGATTAAATAAGTTAAATTAACAGAGTTTGTGACTACGGCAGTCACGTTGCATTTCCCCCAAGTTCTCAATTGTATGTATGAAGGAGACACAGCAAGGCATGGGCCAACTGCCCTGGGTATGGAGACCGAGTCCGGGTCCTCCCTTCTCTGTGCATGGAGGTCTCATCTCGTGACTTTCTCTCTCTGTGTCTGGGCTCCACCACAGGGCAGAAGACCCACTGGGCTGCCATCCGTGACAGGTATATGACTCTGTGATCCTGCGGTTCTTACGTTCTGTCCTGTCACAGGTGATAACAGGAGTATGTTCCTCTGTTTATAATTAGATTTCTGTTCCATATTCTTTAAGGGCTGGCTGGGAGGCGGGGAAGGAAATGGACATACACATTGGGCAGACTTTGTGGTCCCCGTTCCTGGGAAGAGGTCAGATTCCCTGAGGGGCAGCGGCACCCCCAGAATGTGAACCCTGCGTTGCCGTGAGACCTTCAAAGGAGATCGAGATGGAAAGGACGTCTGTGAAACCACAGAGGAGCACGCAGTCGCCTTGGGCCTCCCTCCCACCGGCGGATCCTCGAAGGGGAAATCATGTGAGTCCCATCTCATAACCCCTTGGAGTTGGGGAAGGAGCGGGATATACTGAAAAGATCCCTCTTCGGCCATGGGTAATGAAACCACCTGTGGTTTCCTGAAATCTGATGAATGTAAAGTTTGAACTATGAGACAAACGTGCATTGTAATCTTGGGTCCACCACTCTGCGGGCCTCCAAGGCTGAACCGTTCATCTCCAAACAGGTAAGCAAGACTCACCATTGCTATGTGAGGATGGGGACGGCTGAGACTGGCACAGGGTGCCCCCAGGGCCGGCACCGTGAGCCTGTTCTGTGAGAGGAAACCTCCTCATTGCCTCCACTTTCTGGATTCCACACGTTTGCTATGCAGCAGCGTCAACTCATGGGCTTAATCTCCAGTGAGCTTTGTTCCACTCTTCTCCCACAGAGCCATGGAACATGACTCATCAGTAAATGCAGTCAACTGAGGGCCTTTGGGTCCAGTGCATGAGGAAAAAAACCCTTTTATATGAGGAAAAATAACATGTATTCTTTACTTTACACAAATGACAACATCGTACTCTTATGGGTCAAAAAACAGTAGAAGAAAAAGAAATGCTTTCGTGTGCAATATGTAAAGCTCTTGTTTCTTTGGTTTAAAACTAAATTGCCTTAAATTTAAAAAAGAAAAGTGACTCCAAGTATAGAGACCAATTGCAATAATACAAATAGGAGAGGAATCTAAAGCTTCAGGAGAGGAGACTTTCAAGTCTGAGCAGTTAAATGGAGTGTCTGGGGAAGCAAGAAGAGTGACTGCAACCAAATGATCCTATTAAACATCAAATGTGAAGATCAGGTGATAAGAAAGTATTTTCTCATATAATAATTATTTCATGCATTTTGGTTGTTTTAGTTTATTCTTAAGGCAATACTTTAAATTTCCCATCAACATTTAAAAAATATTTACAATATTCTACCGTGTATCACCTAACTAACATATTGTGTGCAGTTAACATGAAAGCGGTTGGCAGTTCCATATGGTTTTTCTGAATGCCTATTGACTTCTCACAGTTTTCAGCCTGCACAATTCTTTGTGGGAGGGGTAGAATGCTAGTTCCAGGGGAAGGAAGCCTGAACGCGGCCTGCCGTGTTCCCACTTTGTGGTGATGCTGGCCGTCCCCCAACTTCGGTGATAGTAAGAGTCCCTTGGGTTTTTTTAATGTATTAGGTAATTTTACTTCTCAGTGAAACATATTTCTGAATATTTAGTTGCTTCTTTACATAGAAACCTACCTCCTACCATGCTTCATATTTGCTTAAAATATAAATAATTTAGCCCTACAGCTTCAACAGTCTTAATAACTGGTTCCTCAGCAGACAGTACCTCTCTTCCCACGGGAGAAGGCTCAGGAAGGAGGAGAGGCAACGTCCTGTCCCAAGCATCACCTTCCGTGACGATGGCCAAGAGCCACAGTGCACACTGTGGCAGCACTGGCGCCTGTGCCCCACGCCCTGGGCCCGCTTTTTAATTGAACAACTTTATTGCATAAACTTTATCATCTTTCCAAAAGGGTTTTCCTTTCCCTCATACCTGTTTCAAGACTACACTCCAGTGATTTTCTGCAAATTCATTGTGTGGTGTGTTAATATATTTTGATCTCCCAGGTATGACCCTTAGTGCCTCTTCAGAGTCACTTTTGCTCTTAATCCCAGCCCCTGGAAACCACTTATCTACTTGGTGTCCCTACCAATTGACCATTTCTGGACAGTTCGTATAAATGGAATTAGAATATGTGGCCTTTTGTAGCTGCTTCTTGGACTCAGCATAAAGTTCTCAAGGTTCATGTATGCTTTAGCATGTGTCAATACCTAATCCCTTCCATGGCCAAAGAATATTCTGTTGTGTGAATGCACCACGTCTTGCTTATCCAGCCATCTGCTGACAGACGTTGTGTGGTTTTTCCACCCGATACTTCCGGATATTGTAATAGGGCTGCCGTGACCATGCCGGGGTAAATCTTCCTGCGGGCGGAAGTGCTCATTTCTCTAGGATAGGACTGGAATTTCTGGGTCTTTTGATAAACTTATGCTTAGCTCATTTAGAACTGCCAGGCTGTTTTCCAAAGTGGTTGTACCATGTTACACTCCCACCAGCAGCGTGTACCAATTCCTGCTTCTCCACTTCGTAACTAGGATTTAGTGCCGTCTCTGTTTTTTCATTGTATCCATTATTGAGGCGAGAGCAGGCCCTTTCTTGATCTCAGAGCTGACAGAAATCGAACAAGGTACAGCAGAGGCAGTGGCTGTCAGAGTTGCTGCCCTCATGTGGCAGGCACCACACTTCATACAAACATTTGCACACACATCACATCTGATACATGTGCCACATTTTATACACACAAACACACGCACACACATCACATTTCATACTTATATACGTACATACACATACCATATTCCATACATGCATATGTACACACGCCCACCACAGTTCATGCATGCATATGTACATACACACATCACATTCATACCTGTGTATGCACATAGACATGTCACATTTCATACATGCATATGTACACACACATCACATTTCATACCCATGTATGTACACAAACTCATCACAGTTCATACATGCATTTGCACACACACATTTCATACATACGTACATGTACACATATCTCCTTTCAAACATGCACACATGTGCATATACACATTTCTTGCATACATATGTGCATACACACATCACATTTCATACACACAGGTGAATATGCATATCACAATCCTTTGGCCAATGTAAGTCTCATGGCCAAATCCAGCATCAGGGGAGGGGCAGCATCCGTCTTCCAGAGACAGGCACCACGGGTCACACGGCAGTATGCACATGGTCCTCTTACAGAACAGGCAGCAACTGTGGAAAGCAATACGGCCTAACAGAGCCCTCGACAGTGCTGTGGGCTGGGGTTGTGCCTCTGGTGGGACTCAGTCACTGAGCACTGTGTGGTCCTGAGTGGAGAGTCGTGAACTGACACTGAAGCAGCAGAAGACAGATGGGACGGATTGTCAGTGTTCACAGCTGTCTGCCTGGAGACGCCCTAGAGAACAGGTATTCGCTGACCGAGAATGCTTAGGAAATGCAAAATCCCATATTCCTCTTTCGGTGAGCCACGTGCATCTTACTATTCCCAGATAACCTCGCACTAACAAAACCTATTTAATTTTGACTCAGAATGTCCAAAATTGTGGTCCTGAAATACTTCCTTTGCACAACAGACTCAGGTTTCCATGATTTGTCCCCAGTGTCAGATCAGGCCACCCTCAGGTCTTGGTGGCGCTGACCTAAGCCTCAGGAGGCAGAGTGATGTCCCTCCCTCCCTTCTGCCTGTGTTCCTTCCTGACACGCCCCTCCGGGGTATTCTCAGGGCACAGTGCTCAGGTTTAGATTTTGTAATCCTCACTTGAAGTCAAACAAAGCATAATTTTAATGGTCTGTGAGCTCCTATAAAGTAAGTCCTCCTTGTGTTTGGAAAAAAAGATACTATGCAATTGCTCCAATATTTAACCAGGACAATCTATTCTTTAATGCATATTTTATTCTCAAATAACTGTTCTCTCAGAAGGAAACAGACATTCTAGGCCGGGGGAAAGGGGAGACAAACAGACAGAATAAAGGGAAAGAGGAAGAAAACTTTATTGAATTTAAATAACAGCAAAATCTTTCTCAAGGGCACCTACCACAGTACATCTGGGCTCTCGGGAAAGCCACAGCTATTGACACCCGAGACGACAGAGGATCCATATGAAAAAAACTACTCCAATTATTGGCTGCCTTTGTAATTAGAAGCAGAAAGTATCAAACCATTTGTTCAGATTGATAGACAGGGAATGTATAATGCAAAGAGATATAAAGGTTACTGTCATATCCTCTGAGCCAAAGAAAAGCAGATCAACTGCTCGTAAGGAATTCAGTTACAAACATACAATTGGTGCACTAAATAAGACTGTGCTGCTTTCTCTTTCGTTATGAGAATAAATAGATTCACTTCTCAGAGCTTTGCTTCGTGATACCAAATCTATTTATTTAATTTATAGGTACTAATAATGTAAAGAAATTGTGCTGGTGTAATTTAACGAATATATTTGGTAAAGTTATTTCAATAATTTTTAATTTTCGTATTACTCATAGGGACTGCCATAAGATAAATACTGCCACTTTCTATCTTAGTTTTGTTTAACATAAATGCAAAACATGATCTAATTAAGGTTTATCAAATGCAAGCGTATTTGTGTGACATTATATCTGCCACGATGCCCATTAGCAAAGGAGGAGATTCTTAATAATCCCTTAGATCTTGGATGATTGCTGAGCTTTTAAATTGAGGCCGCAAGAGGAAATCAAGAGGCTTGTGCATTTTTTGCTTTGAGAAAAAGGAAAAGTTCTTCTCACAGACTGGTTGGGCAACAAGCCATTCACTTTGACGTGCTATAGAGGCAATATTTATTTAATGATATTAATCCAGCAACATTTTTAAATGGTTTGTTTTCAATTGGAGACTTTAGAGGGTGAGTGTGAAGCTTACGCCTGCCCAGGTGTGAAGGCAGCTTGCAAGGTGGTGATGCAGGCAGCAAGCCCAGGAGAAAAGTTACCCAGGGCTTACTCTGAAACTCACCATTAGAGGCTCGGGTTCCAGGGGCAACCTGCTCCCACATGGAAGCTATCTGACTTTGTGACTGGCCCATGTGAATACCCCTTTGTGAAAGAAATAAAGCATGGAGAACCCAGAGCCATCTATGTACTAACAGGCACTTTCTTACGCTAAGTACCACATTCTTTTTCTTTTCTCTTTTCTTTTCTTTTCTCTTTTCTTTTCTTTTCTTTTCTTTTCTTTTCTTTTCTGGAGGAGGGCCCTCACAAGAACCCAGTCAGCTGGGCTCACTTTCAGGTTCCAGCCTCCAGGACAATGAAAAATAAATGCTGTTTCAGCCACTCAGCCTGTGGCATTTTGTTAAAGCAGCCTGGCTGACTGAGACACCCTCAGTTGCCTAAAAATCTGTTTCCAGACCCAGACACACTTTGCATCTCTGACATTCAAGCTTTGTGATTTCTGCTGCAAACTCTCTGGATCCTGTGCATGGTGCTCATTTACCCTTAGCCCTACACAGCCCAGCCTCAAGTCCAGCCATCTCCAAACATGTAAATGGCACAGATCAAATCTTGACTTAATTCCCAAATGTCAATTCTGGGAAGGAAGGAACTGCGTTTGTCCTGATCTCCATGGTAGACCCAGAGCCTTGAAAACAGTATAGCATAAGAACTCAATAAATATATTTGAATAAACAAGGTCAGCTTTCAGGACCCAGTCAAGGGAAACCCAGAAGGAGAAACCTCCTAGGCACCCAGGACCGCCTAAAATGCACTTGAGAAGCACGTAGGCTTCCTGGTCAGCCCGGGCCACCCACTCGTGTCTCCGAGGTTCCCTCCGACCCTCCTGCACTGTCCCGTGAGCTGCTCCCAGGCCCTCTGACCTCTGTGCACACTCACCAGGTTCTGTGGTTCTCCTGCTTCTGGTGCACACTAGGATGTACCTTCTGCTCCCCTTGTCAGTATGTGGGCTCCATGCAACCATCCCAGCCAGTGGGCTTCGAAGACGCAGGTCAGCATGGGCTGAGAACAGAGCTGCTGGAGGGGCACTTTCTTGTTTATATGGAAATGCCACCTTTGAAATGCTGGGTACTCCTGGGTTCCCAGTAAGCCTGGATCCCCAGGTGACCTTAATGAGCAGAGCTGGTAGTACCAAAAAGCAAAATTAACCTTTTCAGATGTAAGGCACTGGTAGTCTGGAAACGTTTGTTACCATTCCTTGCCTTGCCTGTGCTGGCAGAGAGGCTGATGGTGTCTCCTCCTCCTTTAATTGTATTTTAAATAAAACTTTACTAGCCCTATAGAACCAAAAAACAACAACAACAACAACAACAACAAAAACAAAAAAACAAAAGAACTCCGAGATTTCAAGATGCATAAAAGTTTGAGCCTTGTTCCATCTCATATGCTGATTCCTCAGATTATTTAAACCCAAAGAACACTCAACATTGGTTGCACCTAAAATGGATTTTGTCCCACTTTCTGCTCATTCACTAAAAACACGTTTGTTGAGAGTGTTTAGTAAACATCAAACATGCAATGATAACTGTGATTCAATCAAGAAGCTTGCAGTTTAGGAGAACAGAAATATGTCTTTGAGATAATAATGCTTAAAGTCATTCTTAGAGAAAAAGCAGGAGCTCACAAAAAGGAAATAGAGAGGTAGCAGGTACCCATATTAATAGAAAACAGTATTTCTTGGGGAAGCATGGCTCAAGACGTTAATTGGTGGGCAAAGTGCAGCATTTCCCTGGCCCATACCTGCTCCCGTAATCTGGCCCACACCTCCTTCTCCAGGCTTCTCTCCACTGGGCTTCCCACACAGAATAATGTGTCTTTCTTAGAAAGAGAAAACAGCAAGAGAAACATAAGCGTCAGAAGAGCATGTCTGCCCTGGAAATTTTCAGCATGCCACCGCTTCCTTCTGGATTCTCCTTCCCATCCCGCTTCCTTCGGGATGCTCCTCCACATGCCCTTCCTTCCAGATGCTCCTCCACATCCCCTTCCTTCCGGATGCTCCTCCACATCCCCTTCTTTCTGGATGCTCCTTCCCATCCCGCTTCCTTCTGGATTCTCCTCCTCATCCCACTTCCTTCCAGATGCTCCTTCCCATCTGCTTCCTTCCGGATTCTCCTCCTCATCCCACTTCCTTCCGGATGCTCCTCCACATCTCGCTTCCTTCCGGATGCTCCTTCACGTCAAGGTATCCCCTTTTGCCAGCCGTCATTTTTACCCTTTCAAGGTCTGTGGCGTTTCCAGTTTCCGTGGGAAGTCTTTTCTGCAAACTTCTGCTATTTTATTTGGAAGACTCTGGCCGTGGCCTTCTTAGCCCTCCTGTGTGAGCACGGTGTGCAGGAGGATGAGCCTGGGAGGCCGGCTGGGACATGTGCACTAAGCCAGCTCCATGCCAAGGGAGCCGCCACGATGGAGAGAATGTTGACGTTTTCACACAAGCTCAAGACACTGTTCTGTACCTCTTGAAACTCATCACCCTCCTTTAACTTATACGTTAGGTTGCTAGTGGATTTTGAAAGGGAAAATTTTGTGAGAAAATGTTCTTTGGGGGAGGCGTGTGTTTTGGGAACAGTTGTGCCCACACTTTAATTCCCTGACGGGGCAGCAGCACAGAGAAACTGGGGACCCTGCGACCCAGAAGCAGCAGAGCTCGGGCTTCCTGCCAACCCCACCTCCTCTTCCCCCACCTTCAGGGGTCGGCAGTAAACACCACAGGTGGAGCTCGAGAAGGATCAGAGGGACCCTAACAGGCCTCTCCTCCCTGAGAACAAGGCCCCGCTCCGCAGCCGCACCTCCCCAAAGAAGGAAGAGGTTTTGATCAGTGCCAGGGACAATCTTAATTAGCAGATTTAAAATATGTTTGCCACTAAAGGAGAGTTTAGAACATTTAATTACCTAAAAATTACCCCAAATCAAAATCCATGGGACCTGTTGGAGCTTCCTTCTCCAAATAGAAGAATAAAAATCCCCTGCTTCACACACTTTCAAGGCACGATGTGGTGCTACACTGGGTTCATGCCGGTTTCAGGTGACTCGTAATGCCCCCTGACAGTCAGATTCTGTCGATGCTCTGTGAGGTCGGTATTATTGAAAACTATGTTTGCATGCTCCGCCCAGCGTCTAAGAACACTGCAAGTTCTAAACAAATATCTGCTGACTTTTAATTTTCAAATGAAACCTATTTCTGCTATTATCCTTGTCAATATTTGTAGATTTGAGGCATTTTTTAAAAAATAAGTAGGTAAGAGCTTCCCACTTCCAATAACACTGGTTCCGTGACTGCAGAGACGAGGGGTTGCAACGCAGTATCCACTGCCTTCTTCCGAAGTGTTTGAATTAGGAGTTTCATGTGCAGAACACATAAGTAGCTGCTCTACTGTCGTAAATTGTGCTGCATAAAATCATAAACCAACTCTGAGAGCAGCAGCACCCGCGGCACACGGTCAAGGAGAGAGTGCGGTTCTGTATTTCAGACACTCCACAGCCCAGTCTCTCCCCGTTTACCAATTGAGGATGATAAACAACCAGCCTTTCGTGAACACAGAGGGCCTTAAATCCATGGAGCATGTCAAACCAGGTTCCATGGTCGGTGGAGGGTTACACACACACACACACACAGTCCACATATACACACCGTATAAAAACAGGATAATTGTATATACACACACAATAGTATATATGTATGTATCTCCTATACACACATGTAGTATGTATAAGTCTATGTATATAAACACACACAATTCATTACTTCTCTGTCTGTGAAGACTAAGTCCATTTCTCAGCAGCCAACTTGTATCCAGCAAAATCACTATCAGGTAGATTTCTGCCTCCTTCAACCAGGCCCTACATCATTCTTTTTCTCCGACCAGTCAGGAACCCGAAGAAAGAATACAAATCACACTGCTATTTTGAGATGAAAATATTGTCTCGGTAACTGCGGCACTCTCCAGAATGCACGCAGCAGCGGCACGCACGCCCAGCACGCGCTCCCCGTGGCAAATCTGGAGGATTTTTGCTCACACGAGTGTACTTTCGACAGCATGACAGAAGTACATTGCCACTTCACTTAATGGATTTATCAAATACCTTATTTCATGCTTTCTGCTTTTGATTTATGAATTTTGATCCTGGAGACAAGGACCCTGTGAGTATTGATTGTGGAAAATGTCAGACTAACAGAAGTTAATTTCACTCGTACATGTGGAAGTCTCTGATTCTCTGACAGCGCTGTCTACCAGGGATCAGCTGCCGAGCTCGAGTGACACGGTGCTGTCACCACGGCAGCCGTCCCACCCGGCAGGCCCCAGCCTCACCGTACCGTGTATTGAAGTGACACACAAATATGTATCTGCACGTGGGTACCTGGCGAGGCTGCGGTTGTGGGAAAGGTGGAGAAGTCCGATGAGCCAGGGGATCTGGCAGGGGAGGGATGTAGGAGCCAGCCAGGCAGGTAGGGTGCCATGCCCCCGGGGCTTCACGCTTTTGATTGCAATATGCCTGACAGGATAATGGAATGTCATTCTGCCAGCTCTCGAGCTGGTTAGGGACAGTTTATTTATTGATTGACTTTCTTTGTAAATTATCAATCTTTTTTATACTCCAGTCAATGAGTCATTACTTATGCAATAATATACGAATGTGGTGTCATGCAGCAGACCCATCTTTAATCTAGGCTCGTGTCTAGGAGGTTGTGTATCGCGGAACGAAATGGTTTTCTGAGCTGTACTCTTAAGACTGTTCGCACAGGCTAAGCTACAAGACGGTGGTGTCTCGGCAGCATTTCACAGTGCGTCACACTGTTCTGCTGATGCATAGGCGTTGGTGCAGATGACTATGTTTTAATGTAATAAGCATAGACACGTTAAGTTAACAAACAAAAAAAAAGCAAAGTAGAAATATGCGTAACAAACATTTTTCTATTGCCAAGGTGGTGAAGCTAATGAAATCTCAATTGCGCTGTAACCTTTTAGTCAATACCTTTTTATTCTTGGCCAAAAGTGTCTACATCCAAAGGATAAGTATTAAAAACCTTCCTTAAAGCCCTCAGTAACACCAGCCCCCATATCATATATCCCTTGAAGCTGAGAACATTAACTTTTAATGAATATGTAACTCCTTTTAAGACTTAGTTTGCATTCTGAACACAGAAAATAATTATCTTTTATTTTGTTTTTAATTGACACATGATGTTGTACCTATCTGTGGTACAGTTTCAATATATGAATACATTCTGTAATAATTGAATCAGGGTACTTAGCATATCCACCTTCTCATGCATTTGTCATTTGTGGTGATAACACTGAAAATCCTCTCTTCTAACTACTTGGCAATATACAATAGAGTATTGCCAAGCATAGTCACCTTCCTATTCTAGAATATCAGAACTTCTTCCTCCTATCCTTCCTTCCTCCTGTGACTTTGTACCCGTTGGGCAATCTCTAGAGAGTAGCCCCTCTCCAGCCCCTGGTAATCAGCATTCTACTTTCTACATCTAGGAGATCACCTTCTTTAGCTTCCACGTATGAGTGAGAAAATGTGGTATTTGTATTTCTGTGCTTGGTTTTTTCACTTAGCATAATGTCTTCCAGGTTCATCCACATTGCTGCAAATGACAGGATGTCATTCTTTTATGGCTGAATAGTATTCCATGGAGTATATATATCATAGTTTCTTTATCAACTTATCCATTGATGGACACTTAGCTTGATTTCGTAGCTTAGCTATTGTGAATTGTGCTGCCATAAACATGAGAGTGCAGCTATCTCTCCAACCTATCAATTTCATTTCCTTTGGAGGTATACCCAATAGTGGAATTGCTGGGTCATATGGTAAGTTCTATTTTTAATTTTTTAAAGAACTTCCATACTGGGTTCCATAATGGTTGTACTAATTTACATTCCCACCAACAGTGTATAAGATTTCTCCACATCTATGCCAGTATTTATTATTTCTTGTCTTTTTGATAATAGCTATTCTAGTTGAAATAAGGTAATATCTCATTGTGGTTTTGATTTGCATTTCCCTGATGATTAGTGATGTTGAACATTTTTTTCATATGTTTGTTGGCCCTTTGTACGTCTTCCTCTGAGAATGTCTATTCAGGGTTTTTCCTCATTTTTTAAATTGAATTATTATTATTATTTGCTATTGAGCTGTTTGAGTTTCTTATGTATTTTTAGTATTAACCACTTGTCAGATGCATAGTTTGCAAATATTTTCTCCTATTCTGTAGGTTACCTTTCACTCTTGATTGTTTTCTTTTCTGCGCAAAAGCTTTTTAGTTTGATGTTATTCTATTAGTCTTTTTTTGCTTTTATTGCCTGTGATTTTGAGGTCTTATCCTTGAAAAATATTTGCTTAGACCAATGTCATAAAGTGTTTTCTCTAAGTTTTCTTCTAGCACTTTTGTATTTCAAGTTCTTACATTTAAGTTTTAATTCTACTTTGAATTGATTTTTGTATATGATGAGATAAAGGGATCTAGTATCACTCTTCTGTATGTGGATATCCAGTTTCCCCAGCACTATTTATTGAAGGGACCGCCCTAATATATGTATGTTTGGTGCCTTGTCAAAAATCAGTTTGATTTATGTGTCTACTTTTATGCCACTACCATGATATTTTCTGAACCCAGAAGATATTAAAACTGTTTAACAACCAAATTTAAAATTTATTCAATGCTGTGATGAAATAATAAGCCAACGTGTTTATTTTTGTTTGGCAATGCACGGTTAAGCAATTTGAGAACCAAAGATGCAAATATAGTTGACATTTAATGAATTTACTTCATAAATCAGATGTTCTCTGAAAATTCTGAAATTCTGAGGCTATTTGTTCTTCTAAATACTTTTCTTGACTGTTTGCATACATCTGAAAATGAGGAAAATAATAAATTAATGTCTTCTTGTTTTATGGAGATATTTCACATTATCATCCTGTGGTGTGGTTTTCTCAAGAGAGCAAGTATTTTCAGGTGAAGCTAAAAATTAAACAAATAGGCTGTGACATGTAGCTCCCAGTAAGTGGACTCACCTTCCCCACCGTGCACTGACAAATGTATGCAATGTCCTGCCAGTGGTCTTTAAGCTCTCGAGCAACTCTGGTTGACGTTAGAGCGATTCTGGGGTGACAGGTGGTATTTTTTGGATTTTAACATGAATATGATTTAATGTAGACCTAAAACTTAGTAGCAGCCTAACCATTGCTTGTAATTTCAGTTGCTGTGTTTATGTGAAGTACTTTTATTGAGGTGCTCAGTGTTTAGGATTTAGTCTATATTGGGTTTGGGTTTCTTCTTGGGGCTCATCCTGTACTGTTGACATGAATGTAAATTGTTCTAGGGAAGGGCCGAAATAGTGCAGATGTAATGAACAGTTATCTTGCTATATATAAAAATGGCACAGACCAGTGTAAGAACCATTTATAAAAATGTGAACACCTTTTTCTGCCTTGTTTGTTAGTAAATTTTTATTGACATACAATAAACTGCATATTTGAAGTGTAGAATGTGGTAAATGTGAATCTTGTTGTACACCTATGAAACAATCACTGCACTTGTGACAATAAACATCATCTCCCAGGGTTGGATATTGTGCATCTTCGCAAATGTTCCCTATCGCACCTGCTGCTCTCTCCCTCCCCACTCCCAGGTAATCACCAATCTCCTCCTATCATTCCAGATTGGTTTGCATTTCTCTGGACTTAAGGGAATCATTCCCACAGATGTACCTTTTTTTTTTTTTTTTTTTTTTTTTGCCTGTCTTCTTAACTCAGCATAATTATTTTTAGGTTTATCCATGTTGCTGAATACTTACTTCCTTTTATTGCTGAATAGTATTTAATTTACGTGAATACACCACAATTTGTTTATCTACTCATCTGCTGATTAACATTTAGGTTGTTCTAATTTTTAGCTATTAAAAAATAAAGCTGCTATGGAAATTCATGCTCATGTCTTTACATAGACATACACTTTCTCTTCTCTTGGGTAGATACCTAGAAATGGAATGGCTGGTTCACATGGTAGGTGTATTTTTAACTTTTACAGAAGCTACCACATAGCATCTCAAATTGGATGCACCATTTACATTACCACTATCCATGTGTGTGAGTTCTAGGTACTCCACCACCTCTTCAAGACCCAGTGTGTTCAGACTTGCTGGTATATAGAAAAACAATTTTTTCTGTGTGTGTGTTGATCTTGAATCTTACAACCTTGCTAAATTCATTGATTAGTTATAACAGCTTCATTGTAGATTACACTGAGCTTTCTACATAGAAGATCATGTTGACGCTAAACACCTAATCTGGGGAACTTTCCTTTATCTTTCTTGTGTTATCACACAAGTGAGAACCCTAATATGATGTTGAAAACAGATAAGGAGAGCACATTCTTAACTGGTTCTCACTCTTAGTGGATGAGCTGTTAGTCTTTCACCATTTAAGCATGATGTTAGTTAAAATTTTTCCACAGATAACACTTTGTCAGGTTAAAGAAAGTGTCTTTTACCACTGGTTGGCTAAGAGTGTTTGTCTAGAATGGATGTTGGATTTGCCAAATGATTTTTCTACATTTATGGAGATAATAACATTATTTTATTATGTTAGTTTGTTAATTGATTGTCTTTCACATGATAAATCAAGCTTGCATACTGGATAAACCTTACTTTGTCCTGATATGTTGTCTTATACTATTGGGTTGGATTTTCTAAAACTTTGTGTAAAATGTTTGCTTGTGTGTTCAAGAGGAATATTGGTTTATAGCTTTATGTAAAACATATTTCTCATTTGGGTATCAGAGTAAAATTTGCATTGAAGAATTAATTGGGGAGTATTCCCTTTTCTTCCATCTTCTGGAAGAGTTTGTGTAGAAGTAGTATTAATTCTTAAATGTTCGCTCAGGATTAACCAGTGAAAACATCTGCCTGGAGTTTTCTATGCGGAAAAACTTTTAACAGTAAATTCAATTGCTTTAATAAGCATAAAACTGTCCAGGCTTCCTGTTTCTTCTTGAGTGAGTTTTAGTCATTTGAATCTATAATGAAATTGTCCATTTTGGTTATCGTCTGGGTTGTCAAATTAATTGGCATAAAGTTGTTCATAATATACCTTGATAATTCTTTTGATATCTGTAAAGTATTTACTGATGCCATCTCTCTCATTTCTGGTATTGATGAATTGTCTTCTCTGTTTATTATTGATTATTCTGTCTAGAAGTTTATCAATTATAGTGATCTTCTCAAAAAAATCTGGTTTTGGTTTCAACGATTTTTATCTATTGTATTTCTGTTTTCTATTCATTGATGCTTGCTCTAATCTTTATTATTTCTTGTCTTCTGCTTACTTTGAATTTAATTTGCCCTTTTTCCTCTATTTTATTAAAGCATAAGATTAAAGCCATTGTTTTTTTCCAGTGTATGCTTTTAATGCTGTTCATTTCAGCCTAAATATAACTTTAGCAGCATCACACAAATTTTAATGTAATGTATTTTCTGGTTTCCAGTTTGCCTTTTGATTTTTTTTCTTTGACCCGGTTTTTCATTTGTTTGTTTTTGTTTTTGCTTTATAAATAAATTGTTTAATTTCCAAATATTTGAGGATTTGCTAGACTTCTTTCAGTTACTGATTTCTAATTTAATTCCATTCTTGCCAGAGAGACTAACTGGTATGATATGAATCTTTTAAAATAGATTAAGGCATTTTAATAATTTGATATATAAGCTATCTGATAAATGGTCTGTGTGTATTTTCAAAGAATATATATTCTGCTGTACTTGGGTGAAATGTTGGATTAATATCACGAGGTCAAATTTGTCAAGTCAAACAGTATGAGTCCAGTCTGATTTTCTTCTTAATAGGGTACAGAAGTTTCCCACTATAATTGTTGATTTATCTATTTTTCCTTATGGTGCCACCAGTTTAGCTTTATGTATTTTGAAGCTATGTTATTAGATGCATAGATGTTTAGAATTGTTATGTCCTCCTGTGCAATTGGGCTTCTATCTTTATGAAATGACTTATCTCTGTCAATATTCTTTTTACTGGAGTCTACTTTTATATTTGTATGCCCACAACAGCTTTTTTCTTATAGGTGTTAGCACAGTGTATCATTTTCCACCCTGTGGTTTTTAATCTATTTGTGCCTTTATATTTACATTGTATGTGTGTGAGTTGTGTAAGTGTGTGTGTATGTGCTTGTGTGTGTGTTGTGGGCAGAATATAGTTGAGACTTGCTTTTTCTATCCAATCTGACAATCTCTGTCTTTTTATTACATTATTTAGACCAGTCACAACTGATATGATTATTGCTGTTTTGTTAGAGTTGTCTCTCAGCTAGCTGTTTGTTCCCTATGTGTCTGATTTGTCTCTGTTCTCCATTCACTTATTCTTCTGACTTTGTATGTATTAAATGAGCCTATTTTATGATTTTATTTTATTTTCTTGACTTATTAGCTATAACTCTTTGTTATTGCAGGAATTGCTTTAGGTTTTATAGTATATGTATGTGACAGGCAGAATAAAGTCCTCCCAAAGATGTTCATGTTATACTCCCTGAAACCTGTGCATATAGCATGTGACATAACTAAGAGAATTAAGTCTACAGAGGAGATCAAAACTGCAAATCAACTAACTTATGACAGGGAGATTATCCATTGGCCCACATAATCACAGTTTTCTAATGTGGAAGAAAGAGGCAGAGCATCAATGTTAGAGTGCTGTGATGTGAGAAGGAATAAGCTGGCCATCTCTGGCATTGAAGATGGAAGACAGCCATGGCTATCTCTGGTGTTGAAGATGGAAGACAGCCATAAGCCAAGGAATGCAGGCAGCTTCTGGAAGCTGAAAAGGGCAAGAAAATGCCATCTCCACAAGAGCCACTAGCAAGAAACTCAGCCTTGCCAAGGCCTGGATTTTAGCCAAATGAGATCCCTTCAGATGTATGGCTGCTATAACTGTTAGACGATAGATTTACGTTGCTGTCGGTCACTGAGGTACTTCTGGTAATTTGTCATAGCAGCAATAAGAAACTAATGCAGCATATACCCGTAACTTACCACTGTTTATCTTCAAATGTCATTATATCATTTAATATAAGGTTCTCATAAGAGTTTACTTTCATTTCTCCTCTTCCAGACTGTGTGCTATTCTTGTCATAAATTTAGCTTGACATTACATTGGCATTATTTTTTGTTTCAACAGGGACTTACAAGCAGAAGCCGTGTCACAAAGTTTGAATATGTGTCCCCACCCAAATCCCATGTTGAAATGCAACCCCCATCGTTGGAGGTGGGGCCTGGTGGGAGGTACTTGGATCATGGGGGTGGATTTCTCATGAATGTTTAGCACCATCCCCTTGGTACTGCCCTCAGGATAGTGAGTGAGTTCTTGAGAGATCTGGTGGTTTAAAAGTGTGTAGCACCTCCCCGCTTTCTCTCTTGCTCCTGCTTTCGCCACATGACTGCCTGCTTCCTCTTTGCCTGTCACCATGATTGGAAGCTTCCTGAGGTCTCCTCAGAAGCAGATGCCACCACGCTTTTTGTACAGCCTGCAGAACTGTGAGCCAATTAAACCTCATTTCTTCTAAATTATCCAGTCCCAGATATTTCTTTATATCAGTGCAAGTACAGCCTCACACACCACGTCTGTGTCTCTGGCAACAGTGAGACAAGATAGTGGATCTCCCTGGAGTTACCCCCAGACCTAGGGCTCATACGTCATAGGGGAGGAGTGGTTCAGAAAGGATGCGTATGACAATTGAAGTGCAATGCCATCAAGATTGTTTGACCAAAGGGCAGGATTTATGGTAAGTCCAGGCCCTTATGCAAGGAACAATGCAAGGATTTCCTTATGCTGGAAATCTTGGAAGTCTTCCTGAAAGAGGGGGTTAATCAGAAGCTGACATGGTGGATTCACGTCCAAGATGAAGCTCCTTTTGCTGCCACACCAGGCAAACTCCTACCCCAAACTTAAGCATTCTTTGTGATATCTTTCTTCCAGGAAGAGCTTCCTTTCTGGAGTGCCACTGGCATTAGTTTAAATGTATTCAGAATATATTTAAACTAGTGGATGGGCTCCTTCTGTTTTATGCCTCCGTTCTGCTGTGCACAAGTGCCCATCCTGCACCACCAATGACTTTGCTATTGCTCTGTCTTCCCGCCTTCCGCACTAGACTCTGAGCAGTCTGAGAGTAAGGAATCTGTTGGATTTTTTATCATCCTGAATAAGCATCATGCTTGACACATAATAGGTACTCAGTAATTAACTGTGGAGTGAATAAATGAATGAACAAATGCCGTAATGCACAAATGAGCACTTAGCTGAGGGCAACAAAGAATCTAGAATATTGAGGGGACACATCTACTCTCATCAATGTCATGATTTCCAAAATGCTGGGGATTCATATTGTGACTTCACAGTAAAGAGCTTTAAGCTTATTTGGAGTTTGCACATCATGGGCGCATGACCCAAAGATAATTAGCTATGAGACTGTGCATTGACATGGATTGGCAGGTGGTGTAAAAAGGTGTCAGCCAGAGATACTTTCCTAGGTTATGATGTCGATGGCGATGAGCTTCCCCAGAAAGGACTGAAGCGCCACGTGCCTTTCTCTGTGACTCTAGAGTGGACAGTCTGCAACGTGCACCACTCAGCTGTGTTTGCTATTCCCTTTCGGCATCTGGTCCTGTGTGTTGATTCCTCGTTCAAAACATCTGTTAACTACCGTGGGTGTCACCGCTGTGTGTTTTCCACAGTGTAGACTTTCCAGCTCCAGCACAGACTGCGTGTGCATGCTGAGCTCCGTCATGAGACTTGGAGCAACCTGAGACTGTATTTGATGTCTCTGATCCACTTGACAGCAAATTGGCACTCAACAAATAATCGCTAGATAGTAAATAAGTGAATATACGCCAAGATACCATGTTAACGTATTGGCTACTTTCTTTGCAAAAGCATTTAGGATTCATCAAATAACGGCCGAGAGTGCGTGGGATGACACCTGTGTCAGACGACACCTTGCGGAAATGCTGGAGCTGGTGTCAGCTCCGTACCCACAGCAAAATACACCTAAAATCTGTTAAATCTGCTGATTTCCAAAATTCGTGTATATACACAAAGAGTTAAACCAAGGGAAACAAATCTATCTGTGAGGATACCTTCAAATTTTAAGTGTTTCTTAACGGTTATTGAACCACCACCTTTTAAATTACCTCAGAAGTGTGTATCCTGATATTCTAAAAAAATACATTGGTCTAGTCTATTTTAAGAAGTCTATTTGTCCAAATGAAACATTTAAAAATGGGAATTTTAGGGAACTTTTTGAATTCTAAATAATGACTTGTATTGTGGGCTAGCCTCGCCTTTCTATTACATTTAATTATTTGCTAGTACTTCATCCACTTAATCATGTCTTTTAACATTTGCTTATATAGCAAAATAAAATACTCATAAAAACAAGGTAGCCCTCACTTTTCGTCACTTTTGTATTCATTACTATAATGAAATTATGTGGTCACATGTAATTGTGTCATTTATTATGTTGTATTATTTCTATGCACCTAAAAGATGGGAGGGAATATCTTATTCTGGGAAAGAGAACAGGAAATAAGACATAAACTAAACGATGTGTATGGCTAGGAGTGAAAACGGAATTACTGCAGGGAGAGGAATGATCTCTGGCTTATTCTCCTGGTGCAGGAAATGGTATCAACTAGCTATGGCATAAAACACTCTGACTATTCAGCAATGAATTTTCCTGGTTTCCAGGAAGCATAATTTTGGTATCTGAAGTAAACAATGTTTGTGATTTCCACAGAAGTTACTCAGCGTCCAGAAGATTGTTCCCTTTGGCCCAGCGTGGGTAAACAATGATCTCAGGGCGTGGGGACAGGTCTCTGATAGGGAACGTGGGCCCGGCTCTCCTGAACACCCGCTGCAGGGAGCACTGAACCATCTCCCCTATGCCAGGCTCAAACCTGGCCACTCACTGCAACCTGTGCCCCACCCAGAAAGTGAGAAACTAGAACTTTATTCTCCCTGGGCTGACACTCTGCCTCCTTCCCATTAGAACAGAGGGGATGAGAGGCAGTGCCAAGCTGGGCTTTCTGGCTCTGTTCCAGCAGGCCTGAGTCTCACTGGTGCTGGCCGGGGGTCAGGAGCACCTGTGGTCCCAGCCTCAGCCTCCCAGCAGCTGGGATGCTGGCCTGGAGGGGAGAGAGGGAGAGGACACTAGCACTTCAACCCCTAGACCAGGCCTCCAAGTAGACTCTATCACCTTGAGCTCGCCCTTGAGAAGCTGATGTTAGGGCTAGGACGAGACATGAGCAGAGCTATTAGCCATGGAAACATTAACTGAATATTCACCTCATGAATCCCGCCTTCTCTGGTGATTACCCAGGGACCGGATCCTCACCAATGGGCAGGGCCCTGACCCCACACGGACATCCCCTGGTGACCCCTGAACTCCATCTTCTGCTCAGCCTCCTGGCTGCACCTTCCTGCTCCTCCCCGCTGAGGGCTGGGGCCGCACACACCTGGTCCCACATCTCTAGCTCCCGTTTCTGCCATGTCGTGACCCCGCCTTTACTCCTCCGAACTCTGTCTGCACCGCCTTGTACATCGGAGGCATCTCTCCCAGATGCCTGCACCCCTCCGTGGGGCACCCGCTCTATGGAGTCCTTTTCCTGCCTCCTGCTCTCTGCCGGGACAGCCTGGGGGGTCGCAGGGAGGGGCTTGCCCTGCAGCTTGGAAAGGGTGGGCCACGGGCTGGGAGTTGCGGGGCTTCCAGGAAGGGCAGGTCGGGGACGGGGATGCAGACGGTAGTGGCCTGTACTCTACACGAGGTGGAGAGCAGGCTCCTAGCAGGCCACAGCCCTGGCGTCTCCTCAGAGAGCCACGCGGCAAAGGCAGGGAGAGGCGCACAGTTCCCATTGTGCCCAGAGATGGCCCAACGCACAGGGCTGACGGGGGTTCCCAGGGAAGGCAGTGGGATTTGCTGAGCACGGAGAGTGGTGAGGCCTGGGGCTTTGTGTTGGAGAAACATCGCCATCACACACGAGGCCAGACCTGTGTCCTGGCCCAGCCTTCCCAACCTGACCCCAGCAGGAGCAGACGGCATGTTCTGTGGGTCCAGGAGGTGAGAAAGGCGGCAGGGGATAAACAGGGACTTGTGCCACCTGCTGCGAGGAAAACAGCGCTGAGGAGGATGCGCGGAAGCCGGAATGTGTGGGTCGGTATTGTGGCCTCAGGCCGAGCGGCCTCTCCATGATATGGATGTCAGGGTTTAACTTACACCTGCCAAGCGGAGCCTCCGCAGCAGGCCCCGGACACCCAGAGACCTGCCCTGTTCCCCGTGGAGATTCAGGCACCACGGGCTGGAAACACACTCCCTGGGAACGTCTCCGGGACAGTCGTCAGGACCAGATTCTGCAAGGACGCAGGGTGGTCTCTCCCATGTTTATTTCGACTCTTCTCTCATGGATGCCCCTGAGGCAGAGTGTGGTTGGGTACAAGGCGCTGCACACACAGCGCTGAGGTGGGTCAGTTCCGCGGGGAGCCTGTCTCCACCCCGGACCCCCAGGACTCTGGCTAAGAGCGAGTGATTTCCAGACTCAGTTCCCCACCCTCACAGATGTGGGAAGGCTGCCTGCGAGCTCCGCCTCAGTGAGGGTAAACGCACTTGGCAGCAGCCGCTGAGGAGGTGGCAGGGGCCTGGTTTAGCCCTCCAGCTGCCTTGGCACTTGTGTTTCTGCGAGGACTGGATCCTTTTTGTTAAGTCGGCCTCCGCAGGACCAAGGTGAGGACCGGCTCTTCCAGCGCAAGGGCGGACAGCCCAGCCCAAACCCTGCCTCCCCGCACTGAATTCTGGTCATCTCCACTCCCTCACTGTTCGTTAGATTGATTGAAAACGTCAAACCACACTTATGATTTTTCTTCTTTTATAGAGTGAAGGAAACACCCCTGTCAGAAACTAACTTAGGGGAACCGACGTTCACTATCACGAGGGTCTCCGGATGATTTGTGAAGAAAACACTGCTGTTATCAAAGAGATAAGCATTGGCTAGGAATAATTACACTTTAAAACTCTCGAATTGGCAACATTCATAAAAAGGCCCCCAGAGAATGTTTTCCAGATGTAGAAACTGGAGACCTAAACACATAATTCCTCAAGTGTTTTCATGGATAAAGAAATGCACAAGTAATAGGAAAATTACACCAGCCATCAGCTGTGGGAGTGTGGAGAGTAGAGGTCTGTGTATGCATTCATGTGCTTGTGAGTGTGTGTGTCTGTCAGCACATGTGTGTGCATGTACCTGTGAATGTGAGTGTGAGCATATGTGCATGCGTGGGCATGTGTGTGTTTCTGTGTAAGTGCACATGTGTGTACATATGTGTGCATGTACCTTTGAATGTGAAAGTGTGTGTGCACATGAGTGTATGTGTGTGTGAGTGCACATGTGTGCATATGCGTGCATGTATCTGAGAATGTGAAGGTGAGTGGGTGTGCATGTGTGTGCACATGAGTGTGAGTGTGTGCCTGTGTGTGAGTGCACATGTGTGTCCGTGTTTGTGCATGTGCGTGTGTGCATGTGTGTTTGTTCATGTGTGTGGATGTACATATGTGTGCATGTGCCTGTGTGTGTTGGTGCATGTGCATGTGTGTGCATGTGTCTGTGTGTGCCTGTGTTCATACATCTGTATGTGTGTGCCTGTGAGTGTGTGCATGTGTCTGTGAGTGTGTTTGTACATATGGGTGCATTTGTGTGCCTGAGTGTTTGCACATATGTGTATGTGTGCCTGTGCCTGTGTGTGCATGTGCATGCATGTTCATGTGCCTGTGTGTGTTTGCACATGTGAGTGCGTGTGCATGTGCCTGCGAGTGTGTATCAGCATGTGTTTGTGTGTGCATGTGCTTGTGTGTGTTTGCACATGTGTGCCTAAGTGTGCATGTGTCTGTGTGTGTGCGCATGTGCATGTGTGTGCGTGTGTCTATGAGTGTGCGTGTGTGTGCATGTGCAGACACATGGCATGTTCACACACACAATCCACCTGCTGCTTAGACTTTGTGCCTGCGGTTGTGTCCAGGTCTCTCTTTTACTTTCTTTGGCTGTTCTACCGCAAAAGGCCCAAACACCCTGATTTGCTAAACGCACCAGCTACGCAGGGGATGCAGACACGTGTGTACGGCCTAGCTCAGCCCGCAGCCTCCGACAGCTTGCGGAGTGGGCACGGTTAACAAGCCCTACAGCTGGCGGATCTGTGCAGACATAATTGCACACGAATGGTGGGGGAGCCCGGGAACCAGGAAGAAATAAAACAGATAACAAGCAAAGGGAAAAGTGGCACTGTAAACAAGCCGCGTCTTTTCCCTCCGCAGAGCGAGCCTTGTGTCTGGAGGCGGTGTCTGTGTGCAGCTTGACTCCTAATCCATATCGCAAACAGCTTCCAGATGCTTCCAGCCCCAACCTACTCGGGGATTCCTGCCCTTCACAGATGCCTCTCCAGGAGGGGGGTCTGTCTATAAGTAAAATGGGGTGGATTTTACTAATCATTCATTTCCAATCTTCCTGACGGAGACTTTTATTAATAAACTCGTTTCATCTGTCTCTTTGATGAGGAAGAATTTACCCGCTTCGCCATGGGAAAGGAGAGGAGGGCTGGGTGGCTGTCGTTGTGAGCGTGGGTTTGTGTTTGTGCATACACACTCTGGACATGCCGAAGAGGAAGGACGTGCACAAAAACGCAGACCACCAGCTCTCAGAGGCTCCAGTGCGGCTTGGGCAGCGGCG
The DNA here is from genome assembly GCF_003255815.1 of Theropithecus gelada. NCBI lineage: Eukaryota > Metazoa > Chordata > Mammalia > Primates > Cercopithecidae > Theropithecus > Theropithecus gelada. Next base: position 70,760,850 of record NC_037686.1, read on the forward strand.
AGGGGTGGAAGGGAACCCGCCGCTCACTGGCAGGGAGGCCGGACGAATGCCTGGTCCTCTGCCTGGCTGCGGTCACCCTGTGCGGCCCTAGTGCTCTGGAACTGGCGGAGGTGGGAGGCACGGGCTGGTGGGGTTGAGACCACACCAGGAACCTCACCCTCCCGAGCCGGGTCCTCACAACCTTGCCTCCAATTGAGGCTCTCTGCTTAACCAAGAGACACAAAGAAAACCCTTCTTGCGTCCTAAGGATGGCTTGGAATAGGGGAAGAGGTGGCTTCCTTTCTCTTTCTTCCTGCTCCAGCTTCCGCTCCTGCTTATGTCCGCATGCTGTTCTAATCTACGCCTTTGAAATGACAGCTTTCAGAACTGGGAGAGAAAATAACGGTGCTGATTAATTAATTCCCTGACAAATTTATAGGCTTCCGAATGAGTTTCATCCTAACCAGGTAAATCTTTTCACTTTCCTCCGTGGAGATGCTTTTCCTTCCCTCCCCCTCCCTTAATCCCAGTGTCACTCTCTGGATTTCAGCAATTGGCTAAGCTTCCCCATTCCAAGGAAAATGGAGGTAATTAGAATCAAATTCCCCCAAATTCTCCCCTTGCACCTGGCCCATCATGGCTCCTCCATGTGAACCTTCCTTTTACCTCAGAGCAGAGGTGTCACCAGACCCCCCCAAGTTCCTCTATTCTGGTGGCTTTAGGGCTGAGGTGCAGGCTCCTGCTTCCTTGACCCTCTCCCCCTCAGCCTCTGCTTCCCATGCCCTCTGGTCTCTCCTCCCATCCACCTGGGACGAGGACTCACTGTATCCCCTCACCACCCAGTTCTCATTCTCTCACCAGCGTGACCAGAAGCACCTGAGTTTGCTTTCTAAGTCAAATTCCTCTTTATTCCAAACGACCTTCACAGCATTGTCTATGTGGTTATAAAAAACAGACCTCGTGCCTCCGCTCCCGGGGGCCACTGTTATGCCCATAACAAGAGCCAGGCGACTCCACCTGCCTGCCAGTCCCCATGTTGTCCACACATCCAAGGGCCATGCCACCAGCTGTTCTCACATACACCTCAGCAGTGGGCTGTCCACTCCATGTGGGGATCCGCACCTCACCACCTGGCCAGGCAAACCCTGCTCTTCCAGAAGCTTCCATGCATGGGTCAGCCCCCTAGGTGGTTCCACTGACCATTACCGAGCCCTCAGCAGGCATAGGAATGATTGCTGTCCATTTACTCATTTTCTTTTCTTTCCTGCCTTTCACATATTCTCCTGTCACATTGAATTACTTGACTCTCGTAGATGATGTGTTTCTTAAGGGCAGAGCCCATGCCCAGATCACGGTAACTTTGAAACAGGTATTTGTTGGATAATATTACTTGACAACACTGGGTCTCTGAAGGTTAATTGGCCTGCCTCAGACTGCAGAGCAAGGACGGGGAATGAGAGTGGAAGAAGCCCGGGTGTCCCCTCTCAGTACCTGGATTGGGGTCCCCACTCTCTTCTGTCCCCCACTTCCAGACTCCGAGCCCAGATCTTGGCATCTTTGCTGCTTTGTTAAAGGTTAAAGCTGTGATTAACGGTAGAAAACAAGACCATCGTTTAAAATATCTGACAACTCTGACTACTCTAGTGTGTCTTTCAGTTATTTCTGTTGCTCAATTGTACTGTGTCGAACAGCGCCCCCCAAAATTCATGCCCACCCAGAACCTCACAATGTGACTATTTGCAAATAGGGTCTTTGCAAATGTAATCAGGGGAATATGAGGTCACATGGAATTTGGCTGGGCCCTAATCCAGTGACTACTGTCCTTTTAAGAAGAGGGAAATTTGGACACAGACACAGAAAAGAAATGGCCTTGCAAAGACGTGGAGTCCCACAGAGAAAGGAGCCTTGTGAAGAGGGAGGCGGATCGCATGTTTGTGTCCACAAGCCCAGGACTGCTGAAGCCCCAGAAGCTGGAGGGAAACGGGGAGGACCTTCCCCTACGGCCTTCAGAGGGAGCGGAAACTTGCTAATATGTTGATCTCCAGCTTCTAGCCTTGGTCTGTTCTGGCACTGTTATAAAGAAATACCGAAGACTGGGTAATTTATAAAGAAAAGAGGGTGAATTGACCACAGTTCTGCAGGCCACACAGGAAGCTCGGTGCTGGCATCCGCTTGGCTTCTGAGGAGACCTCAGGTAACTACGATCACTGTGGAAGTCAAACGGGAGCAGACATCACATGGCCGGAGCAGGAGCAAGAGTGTGGAGGGGCCACACACTTTTAAACAACCAGATCTCCTGGGAACTCACTCACGATCATGAGGACAGCACCAGGGGGGTGGCGCAAAAGCATTCATGAGAAATCCACCCCTGTGGGCCAGTCACCTCCCACCAGACCCCACCCCTAATACTAAGGATCACAATTCAATGTGAGATTGGGGCGGGGATAAATATCCGAACCATATCACACTGTGAGAGAATAAATTTGTGTTCTTTCAAGACACTCATTTTGTGCTAATTTGTTGTGGCAGCCGTGGGTATCTGATATACCCATTAAATCATCACGGTGCCAAAGCTCACACTCATATACGAGGCTATTTTCAACTGTCAGGATCACTGTGGTTTCTTCCTTACATAGCAAACTTATCCCAAAGTTATGCTCTCAATTCAAACAGGAACTCAGGAAAGCCAAGGCTGCTTGGAGAGTGGGATAAGATATTTATGTCTGGTCAGTGAGGTCAATGCAGACAGAAATAGAGTGGCTTCAGTGAAGTTCGAGAATCCCAGGTCACCCCTTGGGACAGAACAGGGCACGAGTATGTCCTGGCATTTCAACTACAGCCAGTGACTGCCCCAAATTCCCATTGCTGATGGCAGCAGGCATAGGTTAGATGTGTGTACAATGGCACTGGCCGAACTGTGTGTACCACAGCCTATGGGTAGCATTAGACACGGGCTTTTCAGAACACACACAATCCCTTCCTCCTGACGATTGATTCTGGAAAATTTATGTTTAGATATTTTGCCTTGGATCACAGGAAATTCTGAACGAAAGTTGACCCTTCAGAGTGATGATTACATTGTCTTCCAGATAAGCTTTATTTTTTCCTTTTTGTGGTCTCCACTATCCACACATTTTTCTTATTGAACATGTGATAAACTTTAGTAAGTCAGTGAAACCCTGTGGGGAGGAAGTGGGTTGCAAACGTAGATTCCAACAGTTACATGAACATATGCATGAAAGCAGAGATTAAAAGCCGGCCCATGTGAGCTCCAGAATGCTGTCAGAGCCATGGCTTGGTGTGGGAGCAGGTGTCCTGAGTGGCACCACACAGAGGAGTGAGGTGGGAGGACAGATGAGCAGAGAGGGCTGGACACAATCACGGCACAATCTCCTATGAGCAAAGACAGAGAGGGCTGGGTGCACACGCCCAGGTGGAGCCAGGAATGCACAGGCTCAGCTGCCACAGAGGGTTTATGTATGAGAGACAGAGAGTGAGTGTGTAGGCCCAGGTGGATTCGGGAACGCACTGGTGAGGCTGCTGCAGAGGGCTTGTGTATGAGGTGGAGTGGGGTTTGACAGGTAAGCAGAGTTTGTGCTGGGCAGAACCTCCCATGTTGGAGTAAGCCCTTTGGACTCATCTCTGGTGATAAGGGAAATATGGCTGCTAAGCAGGTGTAAACGATGCCAGTATGTATTTGCTGTGAAACTTCCCCTCAGTGGGCGGCGTTTCTGGTGGGGCTACCCCAGGGGCTGTGCGGGACCCGCTCTGGGTGAGCAAAGGACGGATGCTCCTCCGCCCTGGCCATACAGAGGACGTGATGCTGAGCCTTCCTCGGATGCCTGGGGCCACCTTCCCATCTTCAGGTGTCACTTCTTATTCCCTATGAAAACGTTATAGAAACAAGAGAAACAAACAAACAAGGTAAAATAAGCTAAAAAAAACCTCACTCAATAAAAAGGCAAAGATAAAGCAGTAAAAATAAGCAGCCGCGGTGAGAACAAAAATGCCCAACTGGACAAAACCATCACAGAAGGCCAGGCAGGGTCTTTGGTTTAAATTAGAAACAAATAAAGCAATAAAGCATGTCTCCGGTGCTGAGTCTGAGGTCCAGCACAGGAGCTGGGTTTAAGGGAGGGTCAGGGGTGAAGGTCTCGCAAGGCGGGCGTCTCTCGAGGCGGGCTTCCCTCCAGATAACCACGGGCAGAGAGTGCTTGTCGTGACCACAGTGTGCTGACCAGAGGACATTGGCCCTGGCCTGTGGCAGGCACCGAGCTCTCTGGAGCTTTGAACCCTCAAGAAAGCAGAGGTGCATGTGAGCACTTAGCTTTGCCTCCTTCACTTTCTCAGACCCCAGAATGTCTCACGGTGGAGTCTGGAGGGCGGAGGGGTCCAGGCACACACAGTCTGGGCTCCCACATCCAACCCATGGGGCAGAGCCCTTCCTCTTCCTCTTAACTGATGCTGAACTTGAGCTCAGGCAAGTTCGAATTTTTGTTTTGTTTACATCACAAAGTGGATTAATACTGATGTCTTTACCTGAAGGTTTCTGTGAAGGTAAAATAAAGTTTATGACAAACACTTAGCCCAGTGTCAGACACTAGAATACCCAGAGCAAATCATAGCTATTGGTCTGCACGAAAACCCTCACACACACGGCCAAAGTGTTGAAATGAACTAGATGGTAGATAGAACAGAAAGGAAGAGGCTTTTCAGACAAAAGGACCCCTTTGAATCTGAACCTCACCCCTCATTTGACGTTGAGCAAATTATTAAACCTCATTGAGTCTGATTTTCCACATCAGTAAAAATACTTAAGGATATATCTCACATGTATGTAGAATCTTGTGTGCTCCAGAAATGCTACCTTCTTCTTCTTCTTCCCAAGCAGTGTTCCAGGAAGTAGTCTATAGGTTATAGAAGGTAGTTTTCCCCCCAGCAGAAATGGACATTTAAAACATTTTAATCATTTGCCTTGTTGATTAAATACCCAGACATAAGAAGTGACTTCCTTCTAAGACCGAGCTCTACCTAGGCAGACTGTCGCGTTCCTTTTGAATTTCATCTTAAGTACTCAAACTGATGTTTTAAGTGTCTGCAGAATTGGGTCTATTCTTATTAAGCTGTGTGTGTGTGTGTGTGTGTGTGTGTGTGTGTTCAATATGAAAATAGAAAGAAACTAATTGACCTGAAATAATTTTCTTCTTGAGAGACTCTAGAGATATGATTTGAAAATGATTGGTTTCAAAAGAAGAGATTATAAAAATTCTGATGAGTCTTCTATTTTCTCTCCACATACACACACAACACCCAAGCAACACACATGTACACACTCATACATGTGTGCACACAGACATGCAGACACACACACATAACACATACACCACAGCCATGCACTCACACTCACACACACATACACACACATGCACGCACACATGCGCACACACACACACACAATTTTCCAGCTAATGCTGTAGTGATCTCATTAAGAAAGATTCTTTGAAAGTAAAGAGTCAATACTTGGGGTACCTAAGCCAGCAATGACATGGCCTCTGATTGCCTTTTTAAGTGACTCTTTCATTGCAGCTCAAGAGAGCTGGTCCCAGATGAGGCTACCCGGTTGGCCACAGCAGAATTATGACACAAGTGATCTTGTTTCCTCCTTACCTTTGATTTTCTTTTTGGATTTTAATAAAACGAAATATATAGCTTATCTATAAATGATCTGTCTAGGTTTACTTTTAATGTCCAGATCATTTTAGGATCTATCCTTAAAGAAGTGCCACAAAAGAAGTAAAATTACTGCTAATACTTTAATAAAATAAAATATTTTTATTTTATTTTAATTTTAATGGAGGTTAATTTTGATGATAAGAAAGGAAGTGATGATAAGAAAGGAAGGAGAAAGAAAAGGGGGCAAAAAGAAAATCTGAACTTCTAGGTTTAGGTTTTTAGAAGTATATACGATTTTATTTAATACATATTTAAGAAATAATAGTAAATAATTGATCGTTTTTAGACATAAGTGGCACATCCCAGAAGCCAAAGCCAAAACAAATGACAAGAATCACTCTGCCATTTTTGGCCTTAGTAGATGCCTTTTGCAGACCAGGTTTTAGGGGTAGTGTGGGGAGGGATGCTAACCTGAGTGATTCTAGAGGAACCACACCCTTGTGTGAGCTTTCCTTTCATTTGCTTTGGAAAGGTAGGGGTCACCATCCAGATCAAAACCAGACATAGTACCAGTTAACACACTCCTTGCAAAACCAGTGTCTACTTCTCGGTGCCTCAGTAGATTCCAAATCAAACCAACATTCTGCCTGGGCACCACATAGTATTAAAAAGAGGCGTTCCAGGACAGGGTGTGACAATATCTGACAAGGCGACACATGACAGCACATGGCAATGCAGGACACAATAGCATGTGACAGTACATAGCACAGGACATCACATGACAACACATAGCATGCGGCATGACAGCCCCTGACAACACATGGCAATGCATGACATGATAGCACATGAAAGTACATAGCATATGGCATCACATGATGATGCACAGCCTGTGGCATGACAGCACATGACAGCGTGACAGCACATGGCAACACGTGACACAGGGACCAGCATTCAAACAGTAAGTGCAAAGCAACTAGTTTAGTCATTGCCAATTTAACACGAAAAGCAGCTCTATAAATTGGACCTTTAAAAGCAATTGAATTTGTGATTCAACGGTTATCTTTGTCTTTTGTAAAATAAATATATGTTCAAATCAAGTCTTTATCGAGGGCTTAGCAATGAACTAGACAGGAAGTGGGATGAAGATAGAGGTGCGTGTCCTTCCCCCGGGGAAATGGGATGGGGATCGAGGTGCGCGTCCTTCCCCCGGGGAAATGGGATGGGGATCGAGGTGTGCGTCCTTCCCCCGGCCTCTTACGCACAGTAATGTTATTTGCAGTCAGTCTCTGTTTTCACTCAGGTTTGAGTGTAAAATCCCCACAACTTTCTGTGTTTATTTCCTGTTTGGTTTCCTTCATTAACTTACCTTTCTTATTTTTGTGTCTCTTTACTTCCCCATCTGTGAAGAGTTTAGGGCTACCCGTATAGTTTTAGGGCACAGCCCCCGATACTACCCTGACTTCTAATGGTAAGTTCAGGGGTTCCCAAAGCTGCCCCCAGTTTCAATAAATGTGCTGGAAGGACTCCCGGAACTCACTGAGCTAGTGTCCTCATGGCTTTGGTTTGTTACAGGAACAGGACCTGGGTTGTCCGGGGAAGCCATGCACGGGTGGCGGTGGGGACTCACACAGGGGCCTTTCAGTGTCCTGATCGCACGGAGTCAGGAGATGAGACTCTGCCTCTCTCAACAGCAGTAGTGACAATGAGCATAGAGATTGTCCAACATGGAAACTCCCCAAGCTCGGTGTTCAGAGTCTCTGTGGGGGCTCCACTACATGGGTGAGGTAAGTCCACCATTTGGTCTGCGTGATTTAGCTCAGTCCCCATGTCAGTGGATCCCACGCGACCCAATGTCCCCATCTGAATCACCTTTTGCTATTCGTCCAGCCCAAGACCCCTAGGCAGACAAAGATTACCCCCCCTCAGGAGCCAAGCCTAAACCTTTTGGGGGCAAAGTTAAGTTCTTTAATACCCAACATGCAGGAGCTATTCACCAAAAGACAGTTTATCGCCTCCAAATAGGAATCCCAGGATGTCACTTCAGTCAGACCTGAACTTGACTACACTGCCACTGAATACCTGCATAATTTTGGATATTAACTTAGCTCTGTTCAGTCTTGTTTCTTCACAATGATGGGCACAGTACCTCGAATACCGTAACACTCAGAATTTGTCACCTCACCATGATTATTAAACAGCAATCTATTTCCTTTGCGCTACCCTAAAAAGTTATCTAAAACACTCTGAATTTCATAGATTTCTTCCTTCATTCGGCAAACACTCACTAGGCTTCCATGTGCCTTAGTCTCTCTTTTAAGGGACTGATACATTAATGAAAAGACAGTCTGTACCCACAAGGGGCTTGCACTCTGGTGGAAAGAAAGAGAAGGTAAACAGACACACAAATGCACTATTATGAATGCCACAGCAGGTGTTTTTACAAAGGAAAGGACATCTCATTGGTAAAGTTGTGGAGGTTTCAGAAGAAAGAAAACACTTGTGTTAGACAGAACAAAAGATAATTTGCAAAATGAGGAGAGTATTCTGAGTGTGATGGCTGGTTTTATGTGTCTGCTTGATTGGACTAAGGGGTGCCCAGGAAGCTGGTAAAACATTATTTCTGGGTGTTCCTTTTGGGTGCTTCCAGATGAGATTCTCATTTTACTGAGTAAATGAGTAAATCTCATTTACTCATTTTACTGAGATTCTCATAGACTGAGTAAATGAGACATCAGCCCTCACCCATATGGGGGACCTCATCAGTCTATTAAGGCCTAAATAGAGCAAGAGGGCAATGGAAGGTGAATTCACTCTCTTCGTGAGCTGGGATATCCATCTGCTGCTGCTAGAGCTGCCGGTTCTAGGCCTTTGACCTTGGCCTGAACTACACCATTTGTTCCCTTGGTTCTTAGGCCTTTGGGGTAGGACAGGGCCTTACAGTACTTGCACATGGCAGGCCATGGGACTTCTTGTACTCCAAGATCACATGAGCCAGCTCCTCATAATGAATCTCATCTCTCTCTCTCTCTCTCCTCTATAGTTCTGTTTCTTTGGAGAACCCTGGGCAGATGGAAAAGCGTACATCTGAAGAGTGAGAAATGCTCACATATTCTCAATCATGCACGTTGCTATGGATTGAATTATTCCCGCCCAAATTTATACGTTGAAACCCAGCTCTCCAATGTGACTTTAAGAGGAGGTGTGACTCCTGGGAGGGGCGTAGGCTAGATGAGGCCATGCATGTGAGGCCCCCGTGATGAGATCGTATGAGAAGAGGAAGAGACGCCACTGCTCTCTCCTTCTCTCTTCCTGGGCACTTGCCATGAGAAGGCACATTGAGAAGGTGGCCGTCTGTGAACAGGAAGGGAGCCCTCACCAGACCCCGGCCCAGCTATACCCTGACTTCAAACTCCCAGCCTCCAGATCTCTGAGAGGTAAATTTCTGTTGCTTATAAGCCACCTAGGCCATGCAATAGTTGGTTCTGGCCACCAGAGTGGACTAAGACACTGGAGTAATAAAATTATTTCTGCAGTGAAGTATAAAACAAAACGCACTGAGAACCTCTGCTCTCAGCCCTGGGAGCCCCTGAAAGCCTCAGGCACGGGGATGACAAGTTGAGCAGCAACAGAGCACAGACAGGAGAGTAAAGCTGGGAACCCGGCAAGGTCCCAAGTGGCCTGGATGGGGCCTGTGTGGATGAGGATGGGTCAGGGGAGGACACCAGAGGTGTTTAGGAGGAAGGAAGGAGAACTGAGCTATGGCCAGCATTTGGCTGGTAAAGAGCTGCATTCTCAGCAGCATCAAAGCTTCGTGACCTTCTCTGAGTGGAGAAAAGAAAGCGGTGTGGACAGAAACGCTGTCAGGGAACAGTGCAGTGGTTAGGAGCATGGGCTGTCATCCCAGAGAGCAAGGGTTCAAATCCTGGCTCTAGCAGTGACCACCAGTGACCTCGAGCACATGGGCATGTCAGCATCCCGGTACGTCCCTCTGCAAAAGGGCAGTAAAGAACCTAGACATTCAGCCTGAACTAGTTCAATTCACTCTCGAGAGTGAGGGATATGCTGCTGCAGATGTGAAGATGTAAGAGCTCTGCCTGACAGGTACCCACCATGATGGTGTGTCCAGGGCACCCAGCTTGCTGGACATACATCCTCCGATGCCCTGGGGGTGCATCGTTGACCATGATGGTGTGTCCAGGGCACCTAGCTTGCTGGACACGTGTCCTCCAATGCCCTGGGGGTGCATTGCAGGCTGTCCCCTCTCCCAGCACCTCAGACTAGCAGGACTTCAGCGACAGCCCTCATGTTCAGCAGGGTGACCCCTGTGAAGGGAGTGAGCTGTTGACCTGTGTCCTGGTCTCTCCCCAAACAGACCTGGCTGTTCTCACCCTTGGCCCCTGATTCCTGCAGCGTGAATGAAATCTAGAGTCTTCTGGTTCCATCCTGTTGTGTGGGAAACAATCCCCTTTCTCTGCGGCTTCCTCTTCTCTCCTGCTGGGGCTGCCAGGCCTGATCTGCAAAGCTGCAAGGTTGTTTCCAGCACCTTTGGACCTTAGTATGTCTACAGCTCTCACACCGGGCTGCCCCTCCTCCCAAAAGGCATCTGAACCCAGCACAGGTTAATTAGATCATTATTTCAAGAGACAAAAGCTACAGGAAGTCCCCATCAGCACACACACATTTCCAGTGATGTCAGACTTTAAAATTGTATGTATTTATTCCCTAAAGAAAGAAGTGCTGTCACAGTGAAATTATTATTTTTAAAAGTGCTGCAAAAATATTTTACAAACTTTACCATCAACTGTGATTTCTCCCTTTTAGCAATTCATAATTATATATCGCCTTCTCCAAATGCCTAACCTGCTGATTCCATTCCTAACAGTGAATGAATCCTTCTAGTTCCTTTCACAATTGCTTCCACTTTTCTCAAGAAAAGCTTTTTGTTGTTGTTTTACTTCATGGAAACATATGGCTGATGGCAGGGACTTTATTATTTCCTAATTTGAAAAAGAAAGCCATCAACTTCCACCTATGAATGGGGTATTTCCTCATCGATGGTCACATCGGAAGAGGGACCCGAGTGTGCACCCAGCATGTATTAAAAGCCACAAGTGGAGAGCTGGGGCCATCTGCAGCAGATGGCCCCTCACGCAGCGCCACCACGAAAGGCCATTGGAAACAATTAACTCCATTCACGCTAAGCAGAAATAAACAATCACCCATTCAAGTGAGAATCAGTTCCACTATCTCCATCCAAGTCATCAAAACAAAGTTCTCCAAGTTGGGTTATCTCCTGAAGTACCTTAGCAGCACAGAACCACACAAACATCCCATTGCTTGCTGATTTCCGTAACCCAGGTCACAGATCACTCGACATTTGCATTACTAATTGCTCTCTTCCGGAATGTGTTGACGCTTGGGTTGGCTTTGAATAGACCTTTAAGTGGCTCTCCAGACATGAGCAGGGCCCATCTCACCAACTGTGAACAAGCTCGCCTATCTGTCATCAGGCAGCTATTTCTCTGCTCCAAGAAATAGACAGAAAGTCCCCTGAACACTCTTGAGGGATCTGTTTAGATGAATAGCGTGGGCCGCCACCCTCCCCCCTGCTTTTCTGCTCTGGCATTGGCTCTTGATGCTGAAGGGTCTATGCACCAGATCCGCCTCTCCCCTGCAGGAAGTCTCCAGCCCTGGGAGCCCATGCCTCTCCCCTTGTGCCTTCAGTGGGCGCCTTCCCTATCCATCAGTTGCAGGGCCAGGTCTTGGTGTTGGCTTGTTCTCCATAAGTCTCCCTTGCTAATGCGATGTGTGACCATGCGGCCACTGTCTGCTTTGTCCTGGCACGCCTCAAAAGACTCGGGTTTGAACTGCCGAAAAATTTAGGTGAGGATGGAAGTGCAAGTCGGTGGCACAATTGGTTGATTGCATTTATGCGGCTCCTCTGTGAGGATGGAAGTGCAAGGTGGTGGCATAATTAATTGATTGCATTTATGCGGTTCCTCTGCTTTTGAGTCCAATGCTTAGAAAGCAAAAGGATCTTAGCTGTGTCATCACTAGCATCACAAATGCTAACAACGGGGCGTGTAGGGAAAGGATAAGAGAAGCAGGTACAACAAGCAGGAGCTGCACATGGGATGGCTGCAGCGGAAAGACGTGCCAGCAGCAACCAGCATCAAAGATTCCTCAGACTCCATGAGCCTTGCTGCCAGGAGATAGGGTCAGGGTGAGAAGAAGCCCCGAAATCTAGACCTAGCTGCCTTTTGCTGGCCAAACCAACCCCCACACAAATATCCCTAACTTCATTTGTTTTCTAGGCCTGTTTCATAATCTGTATTTTTCTCCGGCTTAATGCATTCTTCCCCACCGTTGCCAGATATCCAGTAGTGACACAATAAACCAGCATTAAAGCGTAATTACCCACACGGCTCACTCCCCGAGCAGGGCTGTGGAGACCCGTCTCTCTTCTCTGTTCCCTTCCCCATTCACCTCCCTCCAAACACTTTCTCTAAATCCTGCCTGTCCTGTAAATCTTGGATTACAGTTAGCATCCTCCAAAAAGACTTCCCTGGAAACGCAGCCGCCGTGCTCGGTGGGTAAAGAGTCTCTTTGTGCACTGGTGGCATGTGGCTCCCGCAGTGCTTGGCAAGGGGTGGCCTGGCCAGTGTTTCATTTGTCCCTTTCTCCGCTGAAACTGGAAGCTCCTTGAGAGTATCACCGTTGGAGTTCCATCCCCAAGACCTGGTGCTCCCTGTGTTTGCTGGCCCTCCACGCATGATTGCTGAATAAATGAATTGCTGACTTCCTTCTGCTACTCATTTGGAACCAGAAAACCCACCTTATTTGTGTTTCCATTTTCTTCATCTCGCAGGTGAGGGGACAACAGCCTTCCTCTCAAGACTGTGGAATAAATAAGAGACAAATCACTCCAAAACATTTTTTTTTCCAAATATTTCCACTCTAAAAGAACAACTGTATAAAATGACTTGACAAATATCTAATAAATGTACTTGCAAATCACTTAGAAGGCTTCTTGATGATTTGATGAAGTTAAAAAATGTCAGGTCATTGTGGTTTCAGTGTATTTGCCTATTCATTCTCTGTTCTATTGAGTGGAAAAACCCATTTTAATTCTGGTACAAAGGAGATGCACATTCCTGATCGGAGTCATTCTAATGAAATCAGCCGCGATGAAGCCGTTCCCACCACTAACATCATCGTCATTACCGCTTGTAGAGGAGCGCTGTACAGCTCCAAAGAATTTGTTTTTTAAAAAAATCAAATTATGCCTACAGTAATTTTAGGTATGAAATTAAAGCAGGTGGCAAAAAAAAAAAAAAAAAAAAAAACCCAACCTTGATAGACATGACAATGATTAAACGATGATCCCTGACAGTTTTGGAAAGTGTTCACAGCCTAAAGAAGTTGATTTCTAATTAGACGTGAATTATACTGTTTCCTATATTATGTTTAATTAAAGAATGAGCAAATAGTTGTGACAACTGGCGAGATGGTGATTTTGCACCGTCTCGGGCTCGGCTGCAGCTACAAAAGGGGCATGCAATCAGCAATTGTCTTTAAAAAGAGCACTTAGTGTAAAATGATTAGTTTCATCAATTTAGACCTATTTTCTTAAACAAATAGAACTACTAGAATCGCTTTGTCTGTTCAGATTAGAAGACCTTTTTACCGCGGCGGCGGAGGACTATTTAAACTCCACCGGTTCTTCTTAAGTCTTCGTTTCACACGATTAACTTGCATCGCATTTACCACAACACTGAAAAAGTTTCTCTTGACAGATATCAATTTGCCTAATTTCAGTGTCCCACTATATAAAAACCTCAATTATTATTTATTTTAATCAGAATATTATTTTAATATTCAAATACTTTATTATTCAAAGGAAAATTGCCTTTGTAAAATTGTAATCAATAATTTGTGATAATCGGAAAGATATTTGTATTTTTGTAAATAAAGGAAATGTAACTTTTAATGGAGGGGAAGGAAGCAGGCTAGCAAACCCGGCTCCACTTCGTACAGCAATTACATACACGTGTAATAAACACGCCTGCCCATATACACATTGTTTTTGCATAATTTGGGTATGTGTAAATGAACGTTTCGTCTTTAAACCAACTTCTGAAACCCTCAGAGTAAGAGTAATATAAATAGTTTGGAAATTACTATGCTATATATAAATTTCACAATTTTATGAAAATACATATGTATATGAAAATTTACATATATATCAGCATATATATTTAGAGTTCAAAAGAAAGAAGCTAAGGCAAGGTCAGACAAATTGCTTTGGATAATATTGTGAGGAATACGTACCACAGATGTAAGGAGACAATATTTTGCACTTAAAGATCAAGTAATCTAGAGGAAAAAAGCTTGCTGAATTTGAAAAAAAAATTGCATGTTGTAATATGTCATTAAAAAAATTCAAGACAAGGTCATAAAAGGTATTGTCAAAATCATTTAATTTCATGCCACATTATTTAGTGTATTTAAGGCCAGACAGAGGCTCCGAGATAATGCAAATATGTATATTCCTATTGTAATTTCACTTCACAGGTAGTCTAAAAAAATACTGCAAAGAGTTTAGACTGCCTGCTGTAACTTAGAGCCAAACACTTTTCTAGAATCAGGAGAGTAAGTCAAATCATTCTTCCTACTGAAATATTATTGTTAACCTAATATTAATTATATTTTCTTAGGTTATGTTTTATACATAACCTATATATGTATATGTTTTATACTATATTTTGTTTTATTATAATATTAATCTATTTTAAAATGGTGTATGGGTAACCTAATTTATTGGCTTGTTGCATTAGCAAGATATTCACTTCAAGTAATCTGAAATGTATAGAGGCTTTTACATTATACGTTTAAGCAACGGGGCTTGAATTCTTATCAGTGCATTTTGCATTATGATGGAAGACATCGATTAAGTTGTGCTTAATGGATTATCAGATATTATCTTCTGTGCAATTTGTAAAGAATTAGGTTAATAATTTTCCGATCTTAAGGTCCAGAAAATTTGGTTGCTTTAATAGGGCATGATTTATTACTTGTATAATGATCAGTTTGATACAGCATATGGCAATTAAATTTAGGAAGGTTGTATGGTTGCCTGCAAGAGAACATCACACATAGGATGAATATAACCAAGAAAAATATTTCCGAGACAGTATTTATGTGGTTACAAAATAAATTCATTTAAAGAAAATCAAAATTAACACTTAACTAACTTTAGAGAAAATCAGTACTGCTAAAAACTATCAAGTTTATATTATATATATATATGGATTTCAAAGTAACTTATTAAAGCATGTGATGGGATGATAATATAATATAAAAAGGACACAAGCTTCTTACTGGATAATTAGTACAGTTAATCGATCTGACATGCTTAAAAAATATAGAGAATATCTAAAGGCTCGATTAAGGGAAAAAATATCATCAAAGTATGTCAGGTGGTATTTTGTTTCAAAAGAGTATACATTAAGATATTTTTAAACTCTGTATAGAGAAATTTAGAATTATAAAAATGGAAATAGAATGAATCAGGTCTGCAAAAAATTTCAATCAGATTTTCATATCAGTTATTACTTGTTTCTCGATTACTTTCTTTTCCCCTTAATCCAACCTCATTTCTTCTAAAATTGCCTCTGCATTATTGCTTTTTTAAACAAAATACAAGAACGTTCTTTATATATGTGCAGCGTTTTTATCCCGTGCTTCTTTTTTACCAAGTGATTTATTATGTCTACTTTTAGCCCACTCTTTGAAACTGTAAGCATGGCCACTTACACTGAAGTATCTGGGAATACAGGAAAATATAATATTGGCTACGTGAAATACAACCAATCTCATAAACATTAGTAATGTAAGTTGCATGCGCTGAAAACCTCTGGGTGAAAGTAAAGAACTGAGACATTCATTTGACCAGATCAGACTTTGTCGAAACAAGTAGTCTTGCACAGACCAATCATTTCCACAATTAATATTTTACTTACCATCTGCATTTTCTTACAACAATATAAGGATAGCATAAGAAGCATTAAGTAGACTACATGTTTTTGTGTATATAAATATTATTTTTAATTGGAATTATCTTTTCTAGTAAATATAGTTATTTTAAATTATGGCAGAATACAGAGTAAAATATGCCACTAAACTTCTCAGATACCCAGAGAAAGCCCCATGGTGATTTGTAAGAGGCCTTTCTCCCCAAGGGGCCAAAATGCTGGGCCGTGCTGAAAATGAGAATGGCATTGGGAGCCTTAGAGGCGTGGATGCTGAATGAGTGAATAAATAGATAAATTAATTAATCAATTAATATTTGGTAGAGAGGGGGTCTTTCTATGTTGCCCAGGCTGATCTCAAACTCCTGGGCTCAAGAGGTCCTCCTGCCTTAGCCTCCGAAAGTACCACCATGCCTGACCCTAGGATGCTGAATTTAATAGAATGCTAGAAAGTAGCAGATTTGAAAACACTAATTTCCTGATGGTGATTACCTCTTTAGACATTTATATTTTCTATGAGAGTGAAAAGTGGTTTTGTTGAAGGTCATGTATTAATTCTCAATCTTTTTGTTGGGGGGGCGGCTATTTCAAGGTTATGTGAGAGCACTTCAAAAAAATTGGAAAAAGAAAGCTTCCCCTTGGAAAGTGTGAATACTCCCCACGACTGACTCCATTCTAACCATCTGAAACAGTATAAGCAACGACAGCTGCATTGGGGTAAATACATCAAATATACAGAAATATATAAAACTTAATCATGTCATTTATAGTGTGGCTGTTAAGCTGCAAATTGCATTGGAAAACGTTAAAAAAAAAAAAAAATAAGGAAGGCACCTCAACAATCTGCCCACACAGCTCTTTTACATTAAGCTGGAAACTCATTCTGCATTCGCCTGAAACGAACTGGATCAGGTTCATAACCAGCCCTTGAACATGATTTTGTTCTTACTCTGGCTGGTGGAGAGCTGGAGAGCACTCGGCAGGGACTAGCAGGATGCCCTCATTCTCCAGCCAGGAGCCGGTTCTGGCCCTCTGTGCGCAGGTAGCAGCAGCGTCGCTGGTGGGGAGGGGAGAGTCCACCTGCCAGTTCCAAGCTTTAAAAGACCCCAGGCGGGGCAGACTCCTGGTTTAGCAGGGTTGGGTAGCACGGATGAGGGTGCCTTATCCAGAGTAGAACCTGGATTCCTCAGCTCATGTCATCGTCCAGTAGAGAAACACACAAGTTCCCGGCATGTCTCTATTGCAGTGGTTGGGTGTGTTGAGTGTGGTCGTCACACCCCTGTGTTGGAACATGGGATATTTGTTTGATGGTTGTAAATTCTGATATCTATTTGAATCTCCTTTTCAGGACAATTACACTCCCAGCCTACTTGTCTCCACTTCCTGCAGCCGCTCCCACTCTCTAGGATCCTTCAGCCAAGAACAAGCCTAGGGCCGTCCAAAGGAAGGGGAATTTCCACTTCTCATCTTGCCTTACGTTGTACGTTGTATTTACAGGTCCAGTTCAGATGTCAGGAAAGCGTCTGTCCGTTCAGGCGCGCAGGATGGCGCTGTATCCACGGGGTGTGTTGGCCATGTTTGTGATTTCTGAACACCTGGGGAAGAGCCATCTCTCTTTTGTTGAAAACAGATTTATGGCACATCCATACAACCTTTGAAGATCGTAACTTTAGTAGTGAATGATTTCATGTGGGTTTGTACACCAAACCTAGCTCAACACTTCAGGTCTCATAGAGTTGAATCCAGGTGATTTTTTTTAAGCTAAATATATATTTGAAAAATATTTCCTAACGTAGGGATGGAATTAATCCTTGCCCATCCAGACTTCCATTTGCTGTAGTAACAGCTAACACTTATTACGGCCCTGTAATATGCCCAGCACTCTTTGAAACACTCTAAAGGTAGCAAGTCCTTTAACTCCTAGGGCAGTCCTTAGGAGGAGGGTGATACACCTCTCTGCATTTGACTCTTGCAGAAATAAGAACCAGGGGAGTGAAGGGGCTCACCCAGGGTCACAGGAGCAGGCTGGGGTGGAGTCAGCGTGTGGACACAAGACCTCTTCCAGCTGCCACTGTTTCTATGCTGCCTCTCACACCCTGCCGCAGGTAAGACACTCCACAGTGTCATCGTGCACCTGCAGATAGCCTGGAGCCACGTGGAGCCACGTGGAGCCACGTGGAGCCAGGCGTACACCTGGGAAATATACACCATCCAGTTACGGCCACTGGAATCTTCCACGGCACGATGGAGTTTTTAGACCAAACTCAAGGTCTGTGTCTGAATGAATTCCAGGGGGATCAGCAGGTTTCACAGTGAAAACTACTAGAAGGTTCTGCTCCCCTAAACACCCCTCCCCCGAAAACGCTTAGTGCTGGAGGACCAGCTGATGCAGCACACTGTGAACTATGCTGGCGTTGCCCAGATCTGCAAGGGGAGTCCTTCCTTTGTGGTTCCCATCAAGTCAGGAACCTCGAAGGCTTTCTGTGGTTCTCCTGCACACCAGCCGCCAGGACCCGGCCACTGCACCCACCGTCACCAGCACAGAAAAACTATCACCGCTGTATCGGGGCAGAAGGTCGGGAATAGCAACAAAACGCTCCCCGACGGGAGCCGCAAACACAAACAGCGCCCATCATGCAGAAATTGCCTTGGCGTGCGGGTCATTGGTGATTTCATTTGTAAGTAATGTTTTGATTGTCACAGATTATATGTTGCTCTCCTCCCCTGACATTTGTTGTACAGCAGGATTGATTTTTGTGCTCCAGTATGAAAAGGTCACTTTGATCAATGCAGTGTAATTGGCACTAAATTAGGATCATATCAGGTTATTTTGCTATTTAATGATGAAATATTAAAGAAAAGCATCGGTGGATTGCAGGCACTAACGTGCACTTTAAACCTGCTGTAATGACGCTTTATTTTGTAAGAAAAATGGAGAGAAAAACAACTAACATGCCGAAAATGACTGTGATGGATTGGAAGAGTGGCCTGGAATTATGTATTTTCATTGGAGATAGACTGAGAGCTCAGACACAAAACACCAGGCCCAGCAGTCAGTCCTGCTCCACTGCACAGAGCAGCAAATACGGAGGCTATTGATGGCTGTGCTCATTAGGTGCCCGTGAGAAGTGTGAAGGCTTTCATTCTGCATATAGTAATTATGTTTAAAAACATTTGTGTGCTCTGCATCCAATTATTAGACAAACCTCTGCTTTTGAAAATCCGCAACTTGGTTATGGTGTCCCAGCTTGCAATGCTTTTCTGTTTCTGGAGCGGGTTTCCAGGCCCTGGCCTGGCCTGTCGAGTTTGCACCTAAAGTAATTATAAGCGTCGTAAGGAGTGTTAAATACTGTGTGTTATTTCCTCCATTGTAAATAGACGTGTTCCCCCATTATTCTAAAATGTTGTTGAGCAAGAAAAGGCTGCATACAATTATACTTTTAAATGCAGCTAATGTTGCAGGAAATGTGTTTGGTGCTTTGCTGCCGTGAAGTACATTATCTAGCTGCAGCATGAGCTTAAACGGCTACTAAAAGATGTTAACCTTTTTAACAGCTAGAAATATGAACCACAAATATTGATAAAATGAAACAGGATGCAGTTTAGTACAGAAGGGAGACAGGTGGGGGTAGGCTCCCGGGCGTGGCAGCGGTGGTGGAAGGCAATCCCTTACGGACCTCGCGGGGCCTAGATCAGAGCTCACCTTTGAGTCTGCAACCTTGGCTCTGAAGGTCTTGGGCCCTTTCTCCAAGGGTGCTTTCGGACAGTCGTTTGAACATCTGTTTTTGGCTTCAAGGACAAAGAAAATGAAGGCATTGTAACAGAGGGCTTCACAGTAACATTTGACATCTGAACTGCTGTAGTCTCTTCAAAAAATGAAAATAACAGCAATCATTGGAATTTTAAAAATGCTTTTTTCGGTATTAATGTTTGTAGTGGGTTTAATTGTGTCCCCTCTCAAAAATATGTTGAAATCCAAACCCCAGTACCTGTGCACATTATCTTACATAGAAATACAGGCATACCTCGGTGATGCTGTGGGTTTAGTTTCAGAACACCATCATAAATCAAGTCACACTAATTTTTTTGGTTTCCCAGTGCATGTAAAAATCACATTACATAATACCATAATCTAGTACATTTGCAGTAGTATTACATCTTTAACCATTTACATAACTTAATTTAAAAATATTTTATTCCTAAAACTTGCTACCAATCCTCTGAGCCTTCAGTGAGTCGCCGTCTTCTTGCTGTTGGAGGGTCTTGCCTCGATGTTGATGCTGACAGATCAGGGTGGTGGTTGCTGATGGTTGGGGTGGCTGTGGCAATTCCTTAAGTAAGACAATGAAGTTTGCCTCATCGCTTTTCTTTCACGGAGATTTCTCTGTAGCCTGAGATGCTGTTTGACAGCATTTTACCCCCAGTAGAACTTCTTTCAAAATTGGAGTTAATCCTCTCAAACTCTGCCACTGCTTTATCAACTAAATTTATGGAATATTATAAAGCCTTTGTTGTCATTTCAACGATGTTTATAGTATCTTCAACAGGAGTGGATTTCATCTCCAGAAACTACTTTCTTTGCTCATCCATAAGAAGCAGCTCCTCATCTGTAAATCTTATCATGAGATGGCAGTGATCAGTCCAATCTTCAGGCTCCACTTCTAACTCCAGTTCTCTTGCTATTTCCACCACATCTGCAGTTACTTCCTCCACTGAAGTCTTGAGACTCTCAACATCATCCAAGAAGTCTGGAATCAACTTCTTCCAAACTCCTGTTAATGTTGACATTTTGACCTCCTCCCATGAATCAGGAATGTCCTTAATGTCATCTAGAATAATGAATCATTTCTGGAAGGGTTTCAGTGTACTTTTCCCAGATGCATCAGAGGAATCACTATATATGACAGCTATAGCCTTACAAAATCTATTTATTGAATAATAATACACAAAGGTCAAGATTACTTTTTGTTCCCTAGGCTACAGAAAGGATGTTGGGTCAGCAGGCATGGAAACAGCATTCATCTCCTC
Source organism: Theropithecus gelada (assembly GCF_003255815.1). Lineage (NCBI taxonomy): Eukaryota > Metazoa > Chordata > Mammalia > Primates > Cercopithecidae > Theropithecus > Theropithecus gelada. Next base: position 70,781,561 of record NC_037686.1, read on the forward strand.
ATAAATCTCTGTCACAGCTCTCAGGTGACCAGGTGCATTGTCCATGAGCAGGAATAGATTGAAAGGAATCTTTTATTCTGAGCAGAAGGTCTCAACAGTGGACTTAAAATCTTCAGTAAATTCTGCTATAACCATATGTGCTGTCATCTGGGCTTTTCTGAGCAGGTCTCAACAGTGGGCTTAAAATCTTCAGTAAACCATGCTATAACCTTATGTGCTGTCATCTGGGCTTTTCTGAGCAGAAGGTCTCAACAGTGGGCTTAAAATCTTCAGTAAACCCTGCTATAACCATATGTGCTGTCATCTGGGCTTTGTTGTTCTACTTGTAGAGCACAGGCAGAGTAGATTTAGCATCATTCCTAAGAGGCCTAGGAGTTTTGAAATGATAAATGAGCATTGATTTCAATTGAAAGTCATCAGCTGCATTAGCCTCTAACAAGAGTCAGCCTGTCCTTTGAATCTTTGAATCCAGACATTGACTTCTCCTTTCTAGCTGTGAAAGCCCTAGATAACATCTTCTTCAAATAGAAGGCTGTTTTTTATTTCGACATTGAAAGTATTTTGTTTAGCATAGCCACCTTCATCAATGATCTTAGCTGGATCTCCTGAAGAACTTGCCACAGCTTCTCCATCAGCACCTGCTGCTTCTTGCACTTTTGTGGTATGGAGATGGCTTCTTTCCTTCAACCTCATGAAGCAGCCTCTGCTAGCTGCAAGCTTTTCTTCTGCAGCTTCCTCATCTCTCAGCCTTCATGGAATTGAAGAAAATGAGGACCTTGCTTGGGAACAGGCTTTGCCTTAAGGGAATGCTGTGGGTGGTTTGATATTCCATCTAGATCACTCGAACCTTCTCCATATCAGCAATAAGGATGTTTCATTTTTGTATTATTTGTGTGTTCGCTGGAGGAGTACTTACGATTTTTTTCCCAAGAACTTTTTCTTTGTATTCACAGCTTGGCTAACTGATGCAAAAGGCCTCACTTTTAGCCTGTCTTGGCGTTCAACATGCCTCCTTCATCAAGCTTACTTGTCTCTAGCTTTTGTTTTAAAGTTAGAGACTCATCCCTTCCCTTGAACACTAGATGCTATTGTAGGGTTATTAATTGGCCTATTTTTAATAGTGTTGTGGCTTAGGAAATAAGGAGGACTGAGGAGAGGGAAAGAGAAGGGGAGTGTCACATGGGTGGAGCAGTTAGAACATACAAAAGACTTATGGATTAAGATTTCCATCTTATATGAGCATGCTTTGTGGTGCTCCCAAATAATTGGAATAATAACATCAAAGATCCCTGATCACAGATCAGCATAACATATGTACCATGAATGAATGCATTTGAAATATGTAGAGAATTACTGAAATGTGGCACAGACACATGAAATAAGCAGCTGCCACTGGAAAAACTTGATGCAAAGTTGCCACAAACATTCAATTAAAAAAAACAAACAAACTCAGTATCTGTGAAGTGCAGAAAAGAGCAACAAAATGAGATATACCTGTAGAATCTTTGCAAATGTGATTGATACGGTCGGGCTCTGTGTCCCCACTGGAATCTCATCTCAAATTGTAACCTAAATTGTAATCCCCACATGTTGGGGAAGAGACCTCGTCGGGGGTGACTGGATCATGGGTGAATGAGTTCTCATAAGAGCTGATGGTTTTACAGGGGGCTTTTCCCCCTTTGCTCTGCTCTTTCTCTCCTGTTGCTTTGTGAAGAAGGACATGTTGCTTTCCCTTCTGCCATAATTGTAAGTTCCCTGAGGCCTCCCCAGCCATGCAGAACTGTGAGTCTATTGAACTTCTCTTCTTTATAAAGGACCCACCCTCAGGAAATTCTTTATAGCAGTGTGAAAATGAACTAATACAGCGATCCAGTTAAGATGAGGGTCCACTGGATGTGTGTCCTTATAAGAAAAATGAGAGGATTTTGGGGCAGGGAGGCACAAAGGAGCCATGAGGGGGAGGCCACATGGGATAGAGGCAAAAATGGGAGTGATGCGTGTACAAGCCAAGGAATGTGGAGGTTTGCCATCAATGACTCCTAGGAAAGGATCTGCCCCATCAGCCTTTGGAGAGAACATGGCACTGTCTACACCTTGATTTTGGACTTCTGGCCTCCAGAACTGTGAAAGAAAAAATTCCATTGTTTTAAGGCACCCAGTTTGTGGTACAGCAGCCCTAGGAAACTGATACAATAGCACACGTATTTTACCTAAAAAGGACCAGGGCTATTACATTTTCCCCAAATCCAATGATTTGAAAGCCACCCCATTTTTTTTCTGTCAGCATTATCATTGATTGCTGTTTACAGTGATAGGGATTTAGGGGGAAACATCCGTGAGATGCACTTGTTTAAGGGGACACTAGAATCCCGACTGGAGGTTTTAAGACAGCTCTACTTCCTTCATTACTCAGAACAATTTATTGAGTATCTACCCTGTGCCAGGCATTATGCTTTCGCTGGGATGAGAGTGGAAAATAGCAAGTGGTCCTTTTCAAGCTTGTACAGAAGAAAGCAAGTAAAAAGTTAAATATAACATGATGCCTGCCTGATGGGCACATGACACATGCGCAGAGCCCAGCAAAACCTTCAGGAGGAAGCAGGGGCTGCTCTGAACTCTGGAGAGCAGGATATGCCAGAGCTGGCCAAGAGAGGTCTCCGTGAATGTGTGCAGGCGTGCACACTCAGAAGCATGCGCTCCTGGGATCAGGGCTGGCTTGGGTGTGGGTGGACAAGCAGGGTAGCTGCTGGAGGGAGGGTGACCTCACCAGATTTCTCTGGATTATTTCATGAGCTTAGCAACATTGTCCCCAGCCCTGGTAACCACCACCAATCCCAGCCCTGGTAACCACCACCACCCCCAGCCCTGGTAACCACCATTGTTCCCAGCCCTGGTAACCACCACCGCCCCCAGCCCTGGTAAACACCACCACCCCAGTCCTTGTAGCCACCACCATCCCCAGCCCTGGTAACCACAATGGCCCCCAGCCCTGGTAACCACCACCGTCCCCAGCCCTGGTAACCACCACCGCCCCCAGCCCTGGTAACCACCACCGCCCCCAGCCCTGGTAACCACCACTGTCCCCCAGCCCTGGTAACCACCACCGCCTCCAGCCCTGGTGACCACCACCTCCCCCCAGCCCTGGTAACTACAACTGCCCCTAGCCCTGGTAACCACCACCGTCCCCAGACCTGGTAACCACCACCGTCCCCAGACCTGATAACCACCACCGTCCCCAGCCCTGGTAACCACAACAGCCCCCAAACCTGGTAACCACCACCCCCCCCAGACCTGATAACCACTGCTGCCCCGAGCTCTGTTAACACCACTTTCTCCAGACCTATTAACCACCACTGTACCCAGCCCTGGTAAACACCACTTTCCCCCAGCCCTAGTAACCACCACCGTCCCCCAGTCCTAGAAACCTCCACTGCCCCCAGCCCTGGTAACCACCATTCCATTCTTTTCAGCATGATGCTCTTGATACTCAACATCCATCCACACTTCTGTGTGCATCAACAGTTTCTTTTTATTTTTTTGACTGGTTAGTGTTGCGCTGTGTATGTATTCATCTATTTAAGAAAATTCGGGTTGTTTCCAGTGTTTTGCAATGAGAAAGAAAGATGCTACCAACATGTTTGTGCGTATTTTTGTGAACATTTATTTAGGAAAATATCTAGGAGTGGTATTGATGAGTCACACGGGAAGTACATGCCTCATGTGGTAAGAACCACCCTTCTGCTTTGCAGAGTGGCTGTGCCATTCTGCATTTCCGCACACGACTCTTGAGAGTTCCCAATTCTTCATATCCTCCTCAACAGTGGTGGTTCTTGCTTTACTTTTGGCTACTGTGGCTTAATTAAATAGCACCAGTCCTCCAATGACATGGTTTCTATTTCAGCTACCATGGTGTATTAATTGTGAGCATTCTATAAAGTACAAACTTTGCTCCAGAATCCTCTGTCCTCAAATCACTGGTGAGTAACAGCTGGGCATCGTGGTCAGTCTCCCACCACAGCACATCTTGGGAATCTGTTGGTGGCAGGTCCCTGCAAGTCTCCCATTGGATTTCCAGACAGCAGAGCCTCTGGCCATGCTGCCTCCCTGTCTCCCAGGGGTACACACCTGAAGCTTTGCAAAAACAAATACGAGAAAGAGAAAACTGGCCAAAAAAGTTACAAGTACAACTTTTGAAATGAAATAATATGGAAAGTGCAATTTCAATAGAAGGTAAGTGGAGTTACAGAAAGTAGAAGGGCCGGCCATGGAGATGTGGCACTACGGTCATCGGAAGCGTCACAAACTTGCGGCCAGAGGAGCCCTGGGATGGCAAAGTCACAGATGGGGACAAAAATGATAAACACATCTTCAAGGAAGGGGCACCAGTGAATACATCACCTCAAAGGGCCTCTCAGAGAAATGTCATGCCATGGAAAGCAAATGATAAACGTTTGAGGTTGATCAAACCTAGAGCAGAGCTCGGCAATTCATCTCAGCATGGAAGAGAAGCCAGCTCTGTTTCATAATTTTACAAAAAGAAGATGCAAGTCCTGTTCAAAGTACTTTTGACACACTTTTTACAAAGAAGCCAAATAGTGTAGTTATCAATGTTCTGTTTTAAATTGCAGCGTTCTACATAAATATTAGCTTCATTTTTTTCATGTTTTGATGCATTTAACACCAACACCAACACTAAGTTTTTAAGATTTTGAGAAAAAATGCTTAAAGGTCACTAAACAATCTTAATTTTCTCTGATGAGTAAGGCTGCTTGGCTTAGTTCCAACTTGCACAGTCCTTTTTTACGATCCTGTCTTACTAAGGAAGGTCAGGTCTGCCTCTGCTTGCAATGGTCAGATTTGATTTTTGATGTTCTTTTAATTTTTGTCACTCTAACAAATGTGTGGTGTACTTCATTAGGATTTTAATTTGAATCTCTTAATGGCTAACATGGTAAGCACATGTTCATATGTTAATTTGGTGTTCACATGCTTATTTGCCATCTGTAGATCTTCTTTGCTGAAGTGTCTTTTCAGATTCTCAGCCCAATCTTAATCTTTTCCTTATTGTTGAATTTTGAGTGTTCTTTATATATTGTGGATATTCAAGTTCCTTGTCTGACGCTGTATTGTCAAGAACTACGAAGATATGCAAGCTTTTCTTATTAACAAGCTACCATGTTAGCCTGCCAGGTGGATGGATATTGGAAGGCAACTCATAAGTAAGAGACAAATGACTTTATTACTCATGACTCAGCAAGCAGCAAGAGCTTGTGTCCACGCCAGCTCCCTTGCTCCCCCATCACACAGGGGTGATTACTGGGGTGTAGGTGGGTACTCATGCACAAGTGGGTTTGTGTCTGAGGAACTCCACCTTTACAAACTAGAATATTTTTTATAGTAATAAGCTAGGAGACCTTCTCTTTCTCTCAGAGGAAGACATCGTTTTTATCAGATTAGGAAGTAATCATAGCTGTCTTTTGCTCTGCAGGGAGCAATGTACTGCATTCCAAAGCTGTTTGCTGGAAGGTACCTCTGCTTACAAGATATGCAGAATAGAGATCCATGACAAAGTCTCCCAACACTGTCAAACTTTAGAAAATTGTAATGCAGTCTAATTTATCATTATTTTCTTTCTTATCGTTTTATTTGTACAGTTGTCTAGAACTTTGTCATTTTATAAATCTTTTCAAAAATCAACTTTAAGTTACATTGATTTTTTCTAATAACTTTTAATTTTCAATTTCATTGATTTTTGCTCTTATCTGTATTATTTCCTTTCTTCTGCTTGTTCTGGGTTTATTTCACTCTGTATAGTATCATAAGGTGGAAGCTTGTAGTATGGATTTGATAACTTCCTTTCTAATCTAGGCATCAAATGATATAAAGTTCCCTTAAATCCCTGCTTTAGCTGCAAACCATTCTTTCTTTTAATTTTTTTCCACTTAGTTCAAAATATTTTACAATTTTTTCTCCACTTCAACCTATGTGTTATTTAGAAATACATTGTTTAATTTCCAAATATTTGTGTATTTCCTAGTTATCATTCTCATATTAATATCTAGTTTAATTTTACTATGGTCAGAGAATACAGTTGAAATAATTTCAATAATTTTTAATTTGCAAAGATTTGTTCTATGACCCAGAATATGACCTGTCACGGTGAATGTTCTGTGTGCATTTGGAAAGAACATGTGTTCTGCTGTTGTTGGTCAGAGTGTTCTACTAAAATCGAGTGGGTCCACTTAGTTAATGGTGATTTTCTAGTATTCATCCTGATTTTCTGTCTACTTGTTCTATTGATTTCTGAGAAAGACCTATTAATGTCTCCAGTTGTAATTGTGGACTTGTAATTCTCCTTGTATTGTAATTCTTCTTTAGTTCCATAAATGTTTACTTCATGTATTTGAGTCTCTTCCGTTAGGCACAAACATATTTCGGATGGTTATATCTTCTTGGTGAACAGAGACTGCGGCCACTTTGTAAAATCTGTCTTTTTCCTTCTTTGCTCTGAAGTTGGCTTTTTCTGAAATTAATAGAGTCACACCAGTTTTCTTCTGATACATGTTTGCATGGTATATCTTCATTTCATCCGTTTACTTTTATTACTAAAACACATTATACTTTAAAGGTGGGTTTATTATAAATAGCATGGAGCTTGATTATTAAAAATTCAAGATGTATTGAATTGTCAATATGATAATTTCTGTAAATTTAGTTGGTGTGTTTAGAACATTTCCACTTAATGTAAACATTGGTATGTTTGGATCTAAGTCGATTATCATTTTTTATCTTTGCCCTCTCTACTTTTCATTCTTCTCTCCCTGTCTTTCTGCCTTTTTTTTTTAGGTTTTTTGAATACTTTCAGTCTTTCATCTTATCTATTTACTTTTTGATAAAAATCTCTTTGAATGTATGTTTTCAGCAGAGTAAAGTTTCTCAACACTTATTAAGAAACTACCTAAGAAGGACAATATTTCAAGAAAGTTTGTTTAATTGGCTTACTGCTAATGAAAAATGATTATATGAAAATTTTTATTTTGTTGAAAACAATTATTTTATTGAATAATAATTAAATTTAGTTGTCTATTATATTTTCTAACTTTCAATGATATAAGTATCATTGCATGTTTTTTGATTTGTTATTATGAACGTATATGCATGAAATAGACAATAATATGCCATTTTGTGGAAAAATCTGATCCCATCTTAGATGTAAAACAGTAAGTCTTTCCTTATTAAATAGGAGGTTAGGTGTAGATTTTTCCCAGCTTACCAATTTGAGGTAATTCTCTCCTAGTCCAATCTCACTGAGTGCTCTTTTTAGCATGTTAGGTTTTGTAAACAAAATTGATGCAAAAAATCCTTTTTTTCTGCATCAATTGATATGATTATGATCATATAATTTTTTTCTTTTGCATGTTTTTATGGTGTGTTACCAGAAAAATACTTTTATGGTCAATTATTGATAATAATCAATTTATGGATTATTGAATATTCCACTAGCCTGGCATATCTGAAATAAAATCTATTTTGTCGTGTTACATAAGTTTTTCTCTTTGTCTTATTGTTGAATTTAGTTTGCTAATATTTTGATGAGGAGTTTGCATCTAAATTCATGACAGACAGATATTGGTTTGTAGGAGGTTTTTTGTGCTGTATTTATCTGGATTTGGCCTCAGGGTAATACTAGCTTCATAAAATGAGTTGGGAATTGTTCCCCCTTCTTGAATCTTTGGAACAGATTGTGTTCCATGTGTTACTTCTATAAGTGGTTGATAGAATTGTCCAGTGAAATCATCCGAGCCTGGGGATTTCTTTTCCAGGGGCTTTTAAAATATGAATTTAATTTCTTGAATAATGACTGGGCTGTTGTAGTGTCTCTCCGTCTGTAGTTTAGGTCTGTGTGTGTGGGTCACAGGAAGGGTTCTGTGTATTTGGATCAGGTCCTGCTGATTGGTTGTATTGTTCACGTTTTCTGTGTCCTGAATGCTCTCCTGGCCTGCCGTTCTCACAATTCCTGAGAGCGGCTTATGAAGTTCCCCAACTAAAACTGTGGATTTGTCTCTTTCTCCTTTCCAGCTCGACAGGTTTTAGCTTTGTGTGTGTTTAGATTCTATTGTTTGGTGTATACAAAAAAGGACTGCTATGTCTTTGCAATGCCTCATGTAATTTTCCTTTTTCTGAAGTCTTCTTTATCAGATCTTTATGTATACACTCCTTCTTTTTAAAATTATCTTTTTTCTATTATTTTCCTTCAATGTACTTATGTCATTAAATTTTAAGTGAGTTTATTATAAACAGCATATTTTGGGGTCATGTTTTTTTGTACACTGTGCCAAATTCTGCTTTTGATTGGTGTATTTCAACCATTTATTTTTAAGGTAATCATTTATATTTTAGGGCTAAAGTCGGCCATATTGTGATGTGTTATTTATTCCCCCGTTTCTCCTTTTTATGTTATTTCATTACATTTTTTCCTTTCTCTAGATTACATGAATGTTATCTGGGGTTCCTAATTTATGGATTTATAGTGCCTGTGAGTTACCTTCTCACTTGGTTTTCCCGGCGGTTTCTCCGGTATCCATGTGTGGCTGTCCCAGCCTGCTGGCACCAACGTGCTGCCCTGAACTCAAAGCAGCTGCATCATGGCTGCTTGTCATTCTTCTGTTAGCTCACCACACGAGCCCAGCATTGGTGTATCTCAGTGTTGGCATCAGCTGATTCTCTTGTTTCTTTCAAGTTGTGATTTTCTTGGTTCTTGGTGCAATGGAGCTTTTAGGTGGTGTACTGGCTGCTTTTCACGGTGTCAGCTGACTCTGCGTCCTGTTAACTTGTCTGGCATAGCAGGAGACTCTCTGCCTCGGCTGGGTGCAGCTCCTGGCCTGCTCTGTGGACTGTGCCTCTGTGTCTGGAAGCCTGGCACTGATGCTTTGCTCTCCTTCATTTTCCTCCTGCCACAGGGCTTCCATGCGTCAGGCCTGAGAGGGCCTCTGGAGCCTGCAGGCCCATGGGACCTGATCATACATAGCATGCTGTCACAAGCCCTGAACTATTGTCTAAGAAAGGGGAAGGCCTTGGCCGTGGACATGCCCTCAGCCCATCTCCGTGGAGCAGTCACCCACACGTGTCTCAAGCCTGGTCACTGTCAAGGCATCAGACCTTCCTATAACCAGAAGCAGTTCTTACTCTTGCCAGAGACAGCAGCCTTGCCATTTATGTGACCTAATTTTCATTAAGTATTTAGTTATAAGAAATCATATTTATGGAAGTTACTATGAAAATCACACAATCCATTTACTATCACTCAATTTAGTAATATACTGTAGGCATATTATTTCCTGACACCTCCCTAAAACTTACAGGGTCATTATCATAATCACAATTTTATCAAAAAGAAAGTGAATATTAACTGGTTAAATACCAGTTATAGGGTTCTAGGCAAATTAGGAGTTTTAATCCTGGCTCTCTGAATCCAAATTCTACATCTTTAACACTATACTACACTGTGGAAACAAATTATTTTTCTTTTATTTCTTAAAATAATGTTTGTTCTCTCTACTACTAAAAATAATGTATACAGTTTAACCAAAGCATAGTGGTACAATGCATATTTATATAAATGATTATACCACAACAACAGCTAACATAAACAAAAGGATGTTACAATGTGGAAATCTAAAAGTAGCCATTCTGAAACTATGGAATGACCCATCTTTGACAAATATCTTGTTCTGCGTAGAAATGTTTATTACACAATTGGTTTACAAATAGGCAACATCCTTTGAAATGAGGGAAAGGAGACAGGTGTTTACTCCTGCTCTCTTCTCCCCTTACAGCCAGGCCCGGGGCCGTGGAGACCACCATCCAGGGACCCCCAGGGGTCCCAGACTTCTAGGAGCAGAGTATATGTAGATGGAGGGGGGCAAAAGAGAAAGTGGAGGAATAACACTAAGTGGGCTAAGTAAAAGTGGTAGAGAAAATTACTTTTATGTAAAACACAATATGCATGCTTAGAAGAAACAAAAAGCAGTTCGATTCACATCAGAAGCAAGATGAGTTTTCCCCCTTCTTTTACTATTTTTAACTTTCTTGTGGAAGTGCCGGCCAATGAAATCCTTTAAGATAAAAGTACTAAGGTCATAAATATTAATGAAGGAGAATCATTAAGTAATTTTTCAGATATTTTTAATAGAAAATAATCAGATGCTTTTTCAAATGTATGTAGAAGAAAATACTTGATAGGAAATCATATGTGTGTATGATACCACACACAAACGTATTTATATACATGAGTTCGGTAGTGATGGTGTCAAAAATGGACAGGCAAATAATGGTTATATACAAAAGGAGATAGAAGGATGATAAAGAGACAGCATACAATATTACACAAGTAGATATTCTATAATTATGTTTATATAATACATATTGTATATACAGTTTTACATAGGGAAAAAACATACACAATTAAAAACCACCAGAAACATACATGGAAAAAATGAACACAATTTTAAAGTATGTAAAATGAATATTGAATAACTAAAATGCACACCTTATTTTTGGCTGGGAAGGCTTCATGTGAAAAGGACTTCAGTTTTTTATTATTCCTATATGAATTAATATTCTTAACATCATACCAAAGAAAATTCTAACTCATTCACAATGAATTAACTTAGGAACTTTATAAAACTGCTTCTGAAATGTTCCTGGAGTAAACGTGTTTGAAGAACCGGGAGAGACCATATCTCTGACCCCTGGAAGAGCTGGCTGTGCCCTGGCCTGCTGCTGTGCCCTGGCCTGCTGCTGTGCCTTTCACTCCGAAATGTCCCTGGAATAAGCGTGTTTGAAGAACCGGGAGAGACCATGTCTCTGACCCCTGGAAGAACTGGCTGGGCCCTGGCCTGCTGCTGTGGCTTTCACTTTCCAGGTCAATCTGTCTTCAGGGAAACGCGGCCCTGTGGGGTAGCCACAGTTATTATGTCCACTGTAGGGATTTGGAAGTGGAAGTTATAAGGGTTAAGTAACTTGTCAAGGTCATGCAACTAGTAAGTGTCCAATCAGGAAGTTGAAGCCAACTCCGTGAATCCATTATGTTTCATCAGGAAGGAGGACAAAGGAAGGGCACGTACAGGGACAACGCTCACCTCTGGGTGTTCATGGTCATACGAGGCTGGTGTGATGATGGTGTGAATAATAATGATGATGGTGTCAATAATGAAGACGGTGTGACAATGTGGGGAGAGCAACGTGCTCAGATACAGGCTGAAGCAGAAAGAGAAACTTGCTAGATGAAATAATCGCATCTGAAATCATCAGGAAAAAATATTGGTCCATCAACGATGGCGTGAAAAATAAAGCTGCAACTCTGCATTGCTTTTCATGCTAAAATACATTTGGTGTCAGAGAAGATTGTAATGTAAACAGCAGGCAACCAAAAAGCTTTTGATATTAATAAATAGAGGCCAACAATCAATCTAATTTCATAGCATGTGGAAGACAAATTTATAGAGAATTCACAAAAGAAGAAATATAAATGACCAACAAAGTGTGAAAGACATTTGACTTCATTAGCAAATAATTACAAATAAAAATGACCTTGAATTTGCATTTGCCCTTAGTTTTCCTAGAATCAAAGACCAAAAAAAAAAAAAGAAGAAAAGAAAAAAAAAAAGAAAAACCACATGATAACCTTTCCCATGTTTGTCAGAATGGGAATGAACACTGATAGCTTCTGGATGATTTGACAAAATGTATTAAAATGATCAAAATTTAAAATAAGTTGACCTTCTTTAACATTCAAGTTTGACTCTGCTATATCTAATGGAAAGAATTAGATAAGTCAAAAAAAGATATAAGCACAATGATGTTCATTACAACATTATTTATATTAGAGGAAATTGGAATTGACCTAAATGTTCATCAAAGGAAATCTGTTAAATAAATTAGAGGACATCCGTAGTGTTCAGCTATTAAAAAGAATGATGTAAATCCACATTTGCTGACTTGGAAAAATGTCCATGAGCAAACAAAGCAGGTTGCAAAATGGTCTGCAACACACAGTCCCACAGTCGCATTGGGTGTGAGTGAGAAACGCTAAGAATAAAATCTCCCATGCATTGCCTTTAGCTTTTAACGATAAAGAAAATTAAACTTGAGTCTTACCAGTTGGCTCCTTTGATAGTTATGAGCTCTGATACTTCCCTAATGCTGTGGGCCAAACCCTAGTGTTTTTGATGTAAGAAGTTTATTATATTTATTTATTTTGGTAAAATTTATTGTTTTCATCTATTTTTAAAATATACATTTTATTCTTATTTAAAATATGAAAGTGATATACTATTTAGTGCAATTCACTTGAAGTCTGCATAGTAACCAAAAATACAGTCCAGCTGTAAGCAAATACTCTATGGATATGGAAGTTACAACTTTAATACATACCATGATAATTTATGTAGACATTAAATTCTTTTCATAAAACCTACTATTTTTCTGGTACAATATTAAATGTGTATAATATGATGATGGCATTTGAAAAACTAAATATGTTCCCTGGGATGCAAATATTGTATGTGCTGGAGTGAAACGATAGCCTGAAAATCAAATCTTTACCGTGGGCCAGAGGTGGAGAAAAGATGCGGACCTAGGCCCTGACCCTCCGTACTTTGCACCGTAGAGAGACAGCTGGGATGCATGTTTATAGCTTTGCTTGTGCAAACAGAGAAGCATGCCAGTCTTCTCATGCAGCAAATCTTATTTCCGATACAAATTTGAAAATCCGTGAAGCATGATAATATTCACTCTAGGATCTCTGACCTCCCATAAAACACAAGGAGGATGAGGAGTGGGTTAAATGGATTCTAATGATGCCTGTGGACTCGTGCGCTCCCGTAATGACTGGGGAAGATTTATACGCTCTCTCTAGGTATAATTAGACACCCACAAACCCGTCTGACCTGCTGTGGTGAAGAGCCCTTCTGCTTTTTGTTTCAGCAGATGAATCAATACTCGCACGTTCTACCACTGTGGAGTGAAATTGAGGAAATGAAAATCTGATAATTTTGCTCCCAGTGCCGTCTAGACAGAGGAGAGCGGTGTTAGTCTTTGACAGGAAGATCTATTTCCAGTTTCTCAAATGGCTAGTGTCAATTTTGAAACTTCTCCTGTTATTGATTTTCAGTTTTGTTAAAAAGGATGCTTTATTAGGAATATTAGTCCCAGCGATGGTGTAGGCTCATAGCTAGTCCACAAGCAGGTGCACGCGCATTTTAATTTGGGGTCAGGTAAACGCGCATTTTCACTGGGGTTCTGGGTGGGTTTGACTTGCAGATTCTTGTGTTCAGTTCCCGTCAGCCCGTCGTCCTGCGTCGGCAGTCACTGCACTGCTACCTATTAAACGGGAGGGCCAAAGTCGCCCTCTGCGTCTCCATGGATAGGCCTCGATTTTACCAAGGGTACATTCATTGAATTATACGTCTCTCCTAAATATCTTAGAATGCATTTGCTGACGTTTTGTAAATATATGTTTGCCTGACCACACACTGTTGACATTAGGGCGTGCAAGCTTTTAGATTTTAACATCCTCAAAACAAAGTGTACTGAATCAGTGAAGATATTCCAAGCAAACACCACCGGTGCTCTGCTGGCATTCACTAACAAGCCATCCTACCTGCTCTGAAGTGCTCTGTCTTCTGGGTCTCTCCATGACCCCCCAGTGCATCCTAGACATCCCTTTTCCTGTGGTCTTTTTGGCTCTCCGTGCCCTTCCCCCAATACTTTTTGGAATATTAACTTATTTTTGCCTCTTCCCTAAACTGTACATTCCTTGAGAGAAGAAGCGTTTTGATTCTTCTGAGTTCCTGGACTTGACAAAGTGCCCACTACAGAGTGGGAACTCGGGGCCAGTAAGCAGGGAAAAATGCCCTCCGCCTTGCACTGTGGTCTGAGCTGTTCAGCTTAAAGCAGGTATCTGGGTTCTTACTGAATCATGTTTGTACTTTCTGTTCCTGAGAAATACAATGTTTCAGGATCACGTGAAGTTTTAGTAGCCAGTTAGACATCATTGTGGGGAAGAATTTTGTGTCTGGTATAATTTTGCATCATGGCCATTATGGAATAAAGACAAAACAATGATCCTCACGCTCTTAATACTGTGGAGCGCTGAAAGTGGAAAAAGCAAGAAGTTTCTTTTCTCCGGTTCTTTCATTTCACTTTTTAATAAGTGGTGAAGTCTGCGAACGAATTCCCCAGGGTCATGGGATCACCTAGAATGGGGTTTCACACAGAACACTGTGAGTGCGTTTGAGAAGAAAGATGGATGTAAACCACCCTGCACTTCCTTCTCAAGGAGACACGATTTTGGTTTCTGCAGAAATTTGCATGAAATGTGGACCCGGACCCCAAGACAACTACATTTGTGGCTTACAGTGGTACTTCTTGACAGTGGAGTTTTATTCCCCGGCGAATGAATGAAACCTCGGAAGTGTGCTGCCTCCTTGCACGAAACCAGTCAGGCCGGCACCATCTCATTCATCTCTTGCCACCCAATCTGCCGTAGATGGAACAACTTATGGACACCGTGAAGGCTGAAGGAGTAATGGGGGTGGGTTTCCTGGATCACTCCCGTTTGCATCCACTTGAATTCAGAATCATCGTATGAAACCTTTGCTAAATTGCAGTTACTGACAAGCCATTGTGAGTTTTTGTTAATTAAAAACTCCAAACTTCACCCCTTTAATCACATCCATTGGTTGACCTAACCTGGTGGCTAGTGAAGATGCTTTCCCTGACATCCCGAGATGAACCAAAATCTCACTAATCCGCGTTTTTGTTTTCTTTTCTGTTTTTCTGTCGTGCTGCCTGCAAGCACTTCCAAATCACGGTGAAATTATTGTGCACATATCAGCTCTTGAAAGGTGAGGACCTGGTGCCTGCACCCGATGTGGACTTCCTTCCTCACCTCTAAGCCATGGGGGTGCACGAGGCATGGTGAACTACTCCAGGGACACTGTCAATGGTGTGCCACTCCTCATTGTACATAATAAGGATGTCCTTGCAATCTGTTTTTATTGCACCTTTTAAACATCAAAAGTTCTGACGATCCCCATGGTTAGGAAGTATATTTACTGCATGAGGGTCATGCTCTTTCAGCACATTGCTCTCTGGCAATTGAAAATACAATTTTATTATTGCTCTTGTCTTATTTCAGAATGAAAATCTTCCTTTTATGGCGGGGGTAGGGGATCATCATCTCGAGGACATGTCACATGAAGCAAGTGGAAAGATGGTAAGAAACTGCTTGATTTATCTGAGGAAAAACCTGACTCACTTTAAAAAACTCCACAATACAATGTTTTAATTTGGGACCAGACACTTTTTCCTGTATGCTCTGAGGTCCTAAAAGAATAAAAGGAGAATTACAGATTTGTGTGTGTGCATGTGTGAATGTGTGTGTGCATGTGTGTATATGGGTGTGCATTTGTGTGTATGTTTGCACACATGTGTATGTATGTGTGTGTGTGTATGTGTGTGCATGTGTGTATGTACGTGTGTTCATCTGTGTATGTGTGTGTGCTTGTATGTGCCTATGTATATACATGTGTGCATGTGTGTTCACACATGTGCATGTATGTGTGTGCATGTGTGTATATGTGTGTGCAGTTGTGTGTTTGCATATATGTGTATGTGTGTGCATGCGTGTACGTGCATGTATCTGCATATGTATGTATGTGTGTATGTGTGTGTTGGGGGTGGGGCATTCTCTTTCTTCCTCCCAAAACCACTGAATTTAGACAACGGTGGGTGTTGGGGAAATGCTGCCCCCCGGTGTGGCACAGGTTTTAAGTTGGTTGAATCCTCACGGTTGCAGAATGTCTCCTAACCACAGTCTTCCATGAGATGATGCCAGCACTTAGCACAGAGACACAGGCAACCAGACCTGGACAAACGAAAATCACACTGGTGGGAGGCCAGTGTACATGACGACTCATGGAGAGAGATGAGTAGGTATCTTGTCATCTCAATAACCCACTAGCAGATAGAATGACTGTAGCAAATCCTGGGACCTCTCTGGCCTTTTTGGAAACAAAAAGATTTCCACTAAGTAAATCCTTCCCTTTCGCCTGTGGTTGGTCTTCTGCGAGCACATCACCTTTGCTGCAGAAATAATTTAAAATGCAACATCCACTGACCTGGGACCAGATCACTTTGTATATGATGAGCAGCATTTCTGTATTTAAAATTTTTCTTTAAAATGACTTCCAATTATAAGACATGTCTACCACTTCAGCCCACTAAGTTCAACCTGAATTCCTGGACAGCCACGAAGGAGTTTATTTTTTAAACAGATTTACACTCATCAGTGACTGTGTTCAGTTACCATCCTAACCACGGTGGCTTCTGTCTTCAGGGCTTCATCTTAACCTTTTCTTGGAGCAACACGTCTATTACCTTAAAGGCAAAATATCTTTCTTCTCAGATAGTTTAACTAAATGACTTTGGGATAAAAATATGTGTTATAGCCCAAAATGTTCTTTAAGATGAATCCTATTTATACTAATAGTCCTGTTTTGTGAGTTCCATTTACAAACACTTACTGTGGTTGCATATTCCCCACCAGGGCCCAGGACAATGGTGATTCCCAGGATGCCCCTGTTTTCCAGCCGATGGGTGGTTCAGGAACCAGAACATTCTTTGAGGAGAGCTTGACATGACAGACTATAATGGCTCAAACTATTGAATAAATAACATGCACTTTATAACATCCCTAATTATACAATTGCACAATAGTCCACAACAGCTCCTTACGGACTATGGAGTAAATACTAAGCATTTCTAAAAGTCCATAATTATGTAATTACATGATAGTCTGTAATTAAGGACTATTGGGTAAATATATAATTGGGCAGTTTTTAAAATCTATCATAAAGTACTTTTAAAAATGTGACTGCGATGAAAGAAGGAAAAAAGAGAAACTCAGTCCCAGAAAGCCATATTTGAATCTTTTATTTTTAATAGGTCTCAGTAAATCTGAATCTAAGCAATTAATGCTGAAAACATATTTCCCATCTCCCTCCCTGTCTTTGTCTGTTTGTAGCAGTCCCTGTTTCTTGGGGCTTGAAAAACCCGAGGGCACCCTGGCCACACACTGTGGGAGCGCAGAACAGGCGTGCGCTATCCAGAGTGCCACAATTTCTGGAGTCAAGTGGGAGAAATGCACTGAGTTTTGGGGGTGGAAGGTGGGGGACGGGGGGAGGACACCTCTGTCCTGCCCATTCCCCCAGCAGCTGTCCTGCCAGTTACCCAGCATTACAATGAGCAACAACCTAGCTCATGAATGAAGAGAAAGAGACCAGCGTTTTTCCAAGCGCCCAGCCGGAATTTGAAAAAAGCAGCAGGAATGGAATGTCTAAGGGGAGGGTTTCCTAAAGGACGGATGCCTCCAGGGCGTTGGCTGCACACGCTGCAAGCTGTGAACGAGAGAGGAAACTGAGATGTATCGGAGAGAGGAAACACCAAACTTGTGAAATTCAGCCAACTTCTGTGGCTTCTTTTTAAATCCCCCAGTTTTCATTCCCATTGTTTGACCACCCACTCCGCTGGACCCGCCTGGAAGCTCCTCTCCAGCCTGGTCTTCCTTCCTTCCTGCCTGCCTTTCTGTGATTTTGCCTTGACCACTCAGACGGAGAGACACGAGGTGGCCGGCACCTGGCGGAGGAGGGGACCTGGGCATGGATGTCCATGCTGCTCCTGGGGTCTGAGCCTGAAGCTCAGTGCAGGGGATCCAGGGAGCCAGGACAGCCTGGGTCAGTGACCAGCAGCCACAGCAACACACAGAGCGGTTACTTCAGGATGAGTGTTGCTGGGTTTAGTTGTACATATTTTAAACTCTTTTCTGAAAATCTCACACTCTTGGCTCCTGCTGACCTGCCTGAAACTGCACTAACTGTGACCCACTTCCTTAATTACAGCGATGTGCCCAGCTACACAAATAGCTTCTCAGCCAGACCCTGAGCACTAATTTCCGTGCTCTGTGCCACCGGCGCCCTCCATTGCAAATCACCCCAGGGGGCTTGAAATTAGGATTCCGTGATGGCCCTGAATCCGCCTCAGCTGGAGGGGACCGAGTCACCGTACTGGGCACCTCTCAGGAGGAGGGAGCCAGGTCACCTGGGTGGGCAGGTGAATCACAGCTGGGTCCTCAATCAGCGGCCATGTGGTCAGTCAGATGCCTGAGATACAATTTCTCCGTGTAAAAAGTTTAGGAAGAGCTTCTGAAACAGGACTGTAAAATCCAATCAACAGTCGGTAAGAAGGGTTTGTAAAAGGAAAAAAGGAACAGCAGCAGACAAGCGTCCAATTCGAGCATATGTGTTCTCCTCCCTTCCTGGGTGCATGGGAACCACTGTGTTCCCAACACGGGCACCTGCGCTCTTACTCAGCCGATGTGGGAAACTGGGAACCGGCATTGTAATAAGCACACAGGTTCCCCTCATGCACAGAAGCTCTGAACCTGACCAAAGTTCTTAAACAAGTGGCTTTCCTGAGAACTTAGGAAAGAAAAAACACATAAAATGTAAGAAACGGCTGGGCGTGGTGGCTCACACCTGTAAACCCAGCACTTTGGGAGGCCAAGGCAGTTGGATCCCCTGAGGTCAGGAGTTCGAGACCAGCCTGGCCAACATGATGGAACCCCGTCTCCACTAAAAATACAAAAATTAGCCAGGTGTGGTGGTGCACATCTGTAATCCCAGCTACTTGGGAGGCTGAGGCAGGAGAATCACTTGAACCCAGGAGACGGCGGTTGCAGTGAGCAGAGATCACACCATTGCACTGCAGCTTCAGTGACAGAGCGAGACTCTGTCTCAAAAAAAAGAAGTGAGAAAGGCAAGTGATTGAAAATCTGTTAATGATAAGAAGTATCCACTTCTTATGCTCTTAGGAGATATTAAAGAGGAAGAAACTATCATTTGTGACAAGCAGAAAGCGCTCTGCCTGACCTTGCTTGATGAGTCAGGAGATAACTGGGGGATGTGTCCTAGAAGAGTGGCTGCAGGTGTGGTAAGAAGTTTTTTTTTATTTTTCTGTAGTTCATACTGTTCCCTCTTCCAGGTAGGATTCTGAAAGGCCTGATGAAGAGTATTATTTAGAAAATCCTTTGAATACTCTCATGAATCACTAAATATCTATTCAAGTATTTGTTCTACTCTCTTCCTGTCTTGTATCGACCTTTTCATTCTATGACCAGGGAATCACTGTTCTCCATATACTGAAGAGTCCTATAAAAACAAGGACAGTGCCGTGCTCAAGTCAGACATTTGTGTAAGTAAGTGTTCCCTCCAAAATCACAGTCAGGCAGAACATTAGACATGCTCTTGAAATCTCTGGCTTGAGGCTCTGTAAAGAAAGAGATCAACATTAATGATTCCGTCCATAACCACTTTGTCATACCTGAAGAGCCCTTGGCTTTTTAAATTCTTTTTGCAGGTGTCTGAGCTCAATGGATGCAATATTAGAAACACAGGCTACGGCTCCACTATCTAGATGAGGATGCTGCGGTTGAAGGAGTTTCAGTGACTGTGCCAACCCACGCAGTGGCAGAGGTGAGACCAGAACCCACAGGGGGACCTGCCAGAGGAAGACATGCCTGAGAGGGAGCAGGTATCGTTAGTCACTTCACTGTGGAGAGAGGTAAAACTGGGATTGCTCGGCAAAGCGGGACATGGGGGTAATGTAAGTGTCCAGGGGCTCCAGCCTCGAGCCCAGAGTGCCCCAGGAAGCACGGAGACCTGCAGGAGCTGCCTCACAACACGTAACGCCAGGTCAAGAAGCTGGGCCTAGAGGGACATTTGGGGAAGTATCAGAGAATGGGGAAAAGTGTCCAGTGTCTAAAGTCTTCCCACAGCTTTGACTTAACACCTCAGTGGCCAAGCCAAAGTCAACAAAGAAAAGAAAGAGAGAAAGAAAAGATGCAGAGTGGAAACTTGAAAAGCTATTTGTTTCTAGATGAATTTCCTGGGCTGCAGTAGCAAATTCCTACAAACAGGGTGGTAAAAACAACAGAAATGGGTTTTCTCACAGTTCCGGAAACCAGAGGCTCTTGGGGAGAACCCGTTCCCTGCCTGGCTTCCAGCCTCTGGTCACTGCCTGCAGGCGCTGGTGTTGCTCAGCTTGTGAACAGGTCATTCCCATCTCTCCCTCCGTCTTCACGTGGTCTTCTTCCTTCTGTGCCTCTGGGTCCCTGTGTCTAAACTATGAGGACATCGGTCACTGTATGAGGAACCACCCTAATCCATAGATCCTCATCATAACTTGGTTGCACCTGCAAAGACGTTTTTTCAAGTAAGACCACCAGTTTGCAGGTGGGCACGTGGGCTTGGGAAACAATGTCCAATCCATTCCAGTTTCCCGAGAAACAAATTCTGTGTGATCCACAGCAGATTCCGGACTATTTGCCAAGTCCTCTGGGCTTGAGTCTAATTCAGGGTGAACTTGAGATTCTGACTTAATCCAGGATCATTTAAGAGCCCATTTGTAGCAAAAAATTAAAATTTTAGAAAAAGATTAATTTTAATATCAGAGACAATGGTGGAATTTTCCGGACTAGGTAAATTTTCCTGACTAGGTAAATCTGAGACAATGGTGGGGTTTTCCTGACTAGGGTAAGGCTAAGGCCAAACCCACGCTTTAGAGCATCCTCAGTTAATTTCCTCTTGGTCGTATCACGTAGAGCCTCCCAGAACAGAGCCCCATTTGGGGATAGACTTTAACTCCACAACCTTGATGGAAATTCACTGTGTGACAGGGACCAGGGGGGAATGCAAAACCGACTGGCTCTGTTGATGTGATGGCGACTGGTGGACAACAATACTATAGTTTGTAATTGACTCAAGGCAAAACATGTTAAGCCTTCTAACTTCCAGCAGTCTTCTGTCTGCTCACCATTGTTAAACAAGTGTTATTTGGATCCAGGAAAAACAAATGTTGTAATTGATTCAAAGGATAGATAGAAGCCCTTCAACTTGGGGATTGGTTGCTAGTGAAGTTGTTAGGGAATCCACCTAGACCATCCATAGCCTGCTCCCTGTCTACAGTGAGTGTTACCTCTAGGGGCGTCCCTGGGTGAGACCTTCCCTTCGGCACCAATTGCGTCATTCATGGTCTCCTGAACACCCCAATGCCAGGGACACTCCCAATTTACTTTATTGCTCATTAATTCAACCCACAGATATTATCATTTCTCTGATCAAATACATTGTATACATAGTGCGAAATGTATGCTCAAAATTAATTTCTGGAGTTTTCCAAGCCCTGTTCAGTTTAAAATTACCTCTCAGTTCTCTGAGAAATAATTAAGTGCAGCAAATTCTGTTCATAGAAGAGAATTATTCTAGACTTTAATAGGTAAATTTTACTTAGGTAAATTAAAAACTAAAGACAGATTTTTGTGCCAGGTGCAGTGACTCACACCTGTAATCCCAGCACTTTGGGAGGCTGAGGCGGTTGGATCACCTGAGGTCAGGAGTTCGAGACCAGCCTGACCAACATGATGAAACCCCGTCTCTACTAAAACTAGAAAAATTAGCCGGGTGTTGTGGCGTGCACCTGTAATTCCAGCTCCTGGGGAGGCTGAGGCACGAGAATTGTGTGAACCCGAGAGAGAGAGGTTGCAGTGAGCCGAGATTGTGCCACTGCACTCCAGTCTGGGCAACAAGAGCGAAACTCCATCTCAAAAAACAAAACAACAAAACAAAACAAAACTAAACTAAACTAAAGAAAGATTTTGATATTGGTCAAGTAGAATGACAGAGAAGGCTATTGATCTCTGAATGACTCTAGAAGATACGGAAGATCCTTCACAGTTTTCTGCAAGCACCCATTTCATTGTCCCACCCAACTCCTTCTCTCCTGACTTCCCCAACCCTTGGCAGCCACTAATCCACTCTCCATCTGTGAAAACTTGTAATTTTGAGGATGTTATACAAATAAAATCATACAGCCTGTTCTCTTTTGAGACTGGCTTTTTTCACTCAGTATAATGCCCTTGAGATATTCCCAAGTTGCTGTGTGTATCTATAGTTCATTCATTGGGATTGTTGCACACAATTTTATGGTATGGATGTATCACAATGTGTTAATTATTAACATTCAACTGCAGAAGGACACGTGGGTTCTTTCCAGCTTAGGGCTGTTATGTGTAAGTCTTCTATGAACACTCATACATAGGTTTCTGTGTGAACACATTTCCAGTACTCTGGGATAAATGCCCAGGACTGCAGAGCTGGCTCCTATACCGAGTGGTTGTATGTTTAATTTTTTAAGAAACTTCCAATCTATTTTTCAGAGTGTGTGCAACGTTTTATGTTCCCATCATCATGAAAACCAACTCCTGCTTGCTTCTCTGAATGCTTTTTGACACTTCCACAATTATTAGGTTGCTTCTGCTGTATTTATGCTGAGCTATGTTTATCTATTTCAACCAGTTAAACCCATAGGAAACTTACAATCCATTTTAGTTGAGAAGGACAGTTTATAAATGTGAAGAAAATACGTATCTGGGTATGTTTTTGTGAAGAGCACACTTCCAAAGTTTATATTTTTGAATATGAAAGAATATTTTCATTATGAAAGAAGGCTATATTAGTCAGTAATGTACATTGAAAGTCTTTTTATCTTGCAAAATTGTGACTTGTTTGTAGGTAAAAATGACATGAATTACAATGGGTGACTAAAATATATAATTAAAAATACTTAATTTAAAACAAATGCATGTGTATTATTCTTTCAACCTTAGTTTTAGGGCTATTTTTTTCCCCTATTTTTAAGCATGGGATACGTATTTTTATTTGCATAAATAACCCCATAAGGCATCATCTACAGTTCAGAAGTTGGGTTTGCTTATGGTGGAATTAAAATATGAAGATGCTGGCAGAGCTATCACAGAGCAGGTTCTTCTAGGTTTTAATGCAAATTTGTAAGTCTTTTACAATTTTCGGCACAGTCAGTACTTTTTTAGTGAATCAATTCAAAATGCTCAGTTATCAAGTGTTTATAGAAGAATAAACCATGTTTTCATAGCTATAAAGCACTTTTTTACTCCTATTTTAAAAGTTTATATAATATTATTTCAATAAAACTTTCACTACTAAATCATGTAAATAACTGGCATAAAGAATATTGGGGCTGAAAATAGTAAATGCCACCCAGTCAGTCTGAAACCCCAGCAGTGGGGTCAGTGTGCCTAGGAGTTGGGGTGGGCCCATGACTGCTGATGCCAGCCTGAGTTTTGCATGTCCAGACTAAAGTTTAAAGAAGGACTAGAGCATATTGGCTACTCGGGTAAGGCAGTTAAATGGAGATGCATGAAGGAGTTTATCTATCATGTGCTTTGAAAACAACAAAACATGATTCTACTCATATCTTTAAGTACTTAAAAATCACACAAAACACTTAGCTTTGCATAATTATAATAAAGGAAGTTAATATAATATTAAGACCATCTTTTCTTTCTTAATGTAAAATCATTCTCCAATATCTGATTTGCCAATAATTTTCTGAAGACAATGATTAAATTTTTATAAGGAGATAAATAAAAATGTGTGGGGTATGTGTGTGTGCATGTGCAATTATGTTTCATCCTTGATTGTATTTCTTTAGTGTGTGAAGAAGATGATTTAGTCAATATTTACATGTTTTTCATCAATACAGTAGAAATTCAATTAATTTTTTAAATATAAATTTGACTTAAATAATTAAGTTCATTTTAAAATGTAAGTTACAACATTTTTAAAAGGGGTGATGACTTGCTCACTGTTGGCTTTGTAACAAAGTGCAATCTGGTGTGGTTTCCAGCCTTCCTCTTGCTCGCAATGCCCGGTCCTCCTGCTGCCCGGGGCGCCTCTCTCAGCACTCTGTCCGCTTGGTTCTTCTCAGCATCAAGTACTCAGAGTTCAAATGTTAAATAACTGTATTACCACACTGCCACCACTCAACAGAAGCACCAACATCCCAACAGGCATTCCCATTCAAAGAGCTTAGATCCAATTTCTTTTTCATTCCAATAAAACCGTTCTCTGTGTTATTTGGAGGCTCAGATCTGCCTCATGCTGCTTTTCCTCTTCCTCCGTGTTTGATCTCAGTGGCTGGGCCATCGTTCATGCTGAATGTACAGGGAACTGTCATTTGCTAGCTGAGTCGTTCCTCATTGTCTCCCAGGACCGCGTAGATAATTTTATTCTTTACCACCTGTTTTCAAAGCAGCCAGGTACTTCAGTGAAGACGCCCCATCAAAAATCATTTAAACAGAGAAAATATAGCTGGGTAATTGGCTAGTTATTTATCCGTGTATATTTCTGTTCCTGTGTTCTTTTCTCATTCATCAAATGATTTTAAGCAACATACAAAAATGTGAAAATTACAAGAATGTGAAAATGAGGGAGAAATTGAAAAGAAAGAGAAATAACATTAGGGAAGTTAAATGAAACGAAGGAAAAGATCAGTACCCAATACAAATGCCCTAAGAACCAGATCCAAGCTTTTCATAATGCTTTTACTCTAAATGCCCTAGCAAAATAAAGAACAAAATACGATAGGTTAGGACATTACCAATATCCAAATGACAAAGACACATCTGTTGCTCTAGGGAAGGAAGTGTTCGTGATGCTGAGACTAGAGAGAACCTTCCTCATGTATTCGTTTAATATGCCAACACTCTTCCGCTAATACAATAGTGTATTTGTTAAGGCTTATTTTTAAAAACATCTTCTAAAATCTTATATGACACCAGATATATGTGGATCATTGGGCCTTTTGAAAGTCTCTTGAACATTTTTAAATATAAATAAATTCTGACTTTAAAAAAATAAAATAAAAGTTTAAAAAAACTCCTAAAACAAACAAAAAACTATATTCCAACAACAACGAAATAAGAGGAGCTCCGTAAAGACAAAATACTTTACATAGTTCCAAATGCATGCAGTCTAGGAATGTGGCTTTTGGCCATCTTGGATTATTTTAAGAGGAAAATTGAGGATAATTTTCAGGAAATCAACACAAATAATATTTTTTTACCATTGATAAATTATATTAATTTATATTTAATATAAATTATTAATATTTGCTCAGAAAACAGTCTAGGGTCCTCTCCAAAAACACAAGCAAATGAGAAATAAGAGGTTCATACTTCTATATTTAGAGGAAAACCTCAATAAGTTTAGTTCAGGAAAATGTTAAGAATATGTAGGTAATGTGCTTCCTTTACTTCAATATGCACATATTCTCAGATTTTGAATAGTCTATAAGCAGGTGAAAACTTCATAGTGTTAGAAGAAACTTGTCTGCTTCTAGGCAAGGAAGTCAGTATGAAATCGTTTATAGTGTTCACTGCTCTTTTTAGCCTGGGGTGGACACTGTCTGTTCATCTGATTTTCACCCCATTTCTGTCATTTGCATTGACAACATTACATGTGATTGAATGCTAAATCAGGTTTGAATCCCTAACTGTTGCTTAAAATGGCTTCAGAAATACTTCATGATGATGCATCCCTTAATAAAAAGACAGTGTGTATGAAGCAAATTGTTATTGTGAATGTGCAATGGTGAGAGAATTCTCTCAGGCATAACGTCTTTGGCTTCTTTAGAAATGTATCATTGGACTACAAAATACAGTCATCACTAGACTATTTGACTCTGTGAAAGCAGAAACTGTGTCTGTTTTTATTCATTATTATAGCCTCAGAATTTTTAAATGTGCCAGACTCATGGCGGATGCCTAGGAATATTTATTGCAGACTTTCATCACTTTTTATTTCCTATAACAATTCAAACACATGCATTTTTTTGTTGCAAGTGTAGCTATAATTTTTATTCCCTCCTCCTGCTTTGACTTTTTTTCAAACACCTGGAGTGTAGGTTTCAGTTAAAATGGAGGACAATAGGTGTCTGCCCACAGGCCCACATAAACAGAGAGAGGATCAATGATCTACTATTCGCGTTAGTTCTCATTGCTACATTGTGTTGAAGAGCTATTCTCCAGGGTTTGACAAATAATGTTCATCTTCAAGAAACAGTAATGTCTTGCTAATCTAGTTCCTAACACAAGCACAGTTTTGATAGAGAACCATGTCTACCTCAGTATTAAACTTATTATCCCAAAATTATGTCCCAGTATTGGATTTCCAATCTTATGCTAGGCTCTTTTAGCCTTTGGTCTTGCTTAAAAATTTTTACAGTTACAACATTCTAACATTCTATTTTGAGTTGATGACAACTGAACTTCAATTGCACACAAAAACTCTACACTCTTCCTCCCACCCACACACATACTATTTTTTTGATATCAGAGTTTACTTATTTTTATGTTGTGTATTCATTAGCCAATTTTTGAAATTAAAGTGATCTTTAATAATTTTGTCTTTTCATTTTTTACTGCAGTTAAAAGTGATTGACACACTACTATTACAGCATTCCATTTTTCTATATATGTCTATATATTTACCTCTACTGATGAGCTTTACACTTTCTGCTTTTATGTTGCTGTTTAGCATTCCTCTGAGTCAATGTGAAGATGCCCTTTAGAACCTCTTATAAAGTAGTTCTAGTCATAACAACGTTCTTCAGTCTTTGTCTGGGAACGTCTTTCTCTCTCCTTCATTTGTAAAGGACAGTTTTTCCAGCTGTAGTATTCTTGATTAGTAGTTTCTCTTTTAGCTCTCTGAATACTTTATCCCATTTTTTTTCTGGTCTGCAAGGTTTCTGCAGGAAATCCACTGATACTGCAATTAAGGCCCCTTTGTATGTGACAAGTCCCTTTTCTCTTGCTGATTTCAAAATGCTCTTTTTTTTTGAATTTGGAAAATTTAATTGTAACATGTTTTGTATAAATATCTTCAGATAAAATTTATTTGGGGTATTTTAGGATTTATAAATTTGGATGTCTATTTCCCTCCTCAGGTTTGAGAAGTTTTCAGTCATTGTTTCTTTACATAAGCTTTCCTCTCTTTTCTCTTTCCCTTCTCTTTCTAAAACTTATATTGTTTTCCTTGATAGTGTTCCATAAGTTCTGTAACTTTTCTTCATTTTTTTTCATTCTTTCTTTCTTTTATTCCTCTGGCTAAGTAACTGCAAATAACTTGTCTTTGGGCTTGCTGATTGTTTCTTCTGCTTGATCAACTTTGCTGTTGAAGCTCTCTATTGAACTTTTTATTTCAGTCACTGTGTTTCTCAGCTCCAGAATTTTGGGTTGATTCTTTTTATAATTTATATATCTTTGAGTAATGTTTAAAATTTTGAAAATTTTCTTCACGTATTGTTTTCCTTATTTTATTTTATCTGCAATATCTTACAGCTCATTGAGATTCTTTAAGATGATTATTTTAAATTCTTGGTCAGGCAGTTCATAGATTTCTATTTCTTTAGTATCAGTTACTGGAGTGTTATTTGGTTCATTTGATGGTGCCATGTTTCCTGGATTCTTTGTGATCTTTGGAGCCTTGCATTGGTGTCTGTGCATTTGAAGAAGTAGACACCTCTTTCAGTTTTTACAGACTGGCCCTGCCCGGGAAAGCGCTCTAGTCAGTCTAGAGATTTGGGGTGGGCCAAGTCTTGGGGCCTTTGGCAGAGCCTGCTGCTAAAATGTATGAGTGGGCAGGCCCAACCTTCGGGTCTGCAGTGAATCTGGATGCTCATTTGCTCTTTCTTTTCACCATGGAAAAACTTCCACGCCAAAAGAATTGCTCTCAGAGCTATACTCTGCAGTCTTGGGAGACGAATGAAGTGAGTCAAGTGAAACTGTTCTTATACTCCTGATGCACTGTTTTCCTATTTCTGAACTCCACGCAGGTCCTGGAAACTTCCAACTGGATTCCAGAACTCTTGTGAAGATGTTCTAATCCATTCTTTGGTTTTAAATTGGTGTTTCTGTAGAGGGAATGAGGACTGGAACTTCTTATTTAACCACACTGCTGACATTACTGTCCTCACAATTTTCAAAGACCGGAGTTTTTTTTTTTTTTTTTACAAAAATTATTAAAATAATAAACACTGAACAAAACTAATTAGGAAAAACAAAATGGTAAAAATAAATAAGAAATACCAGAAATATAAAAGAAACAATACCATAAATTAATCATTAAAACAATGACAGAATATTTGAACAAATTTTATGTTGATACATTTAACAATTTAAATAACATTGACATGTAAACAAATCCAATTTACCAAAACAGACATGAGATAAAAATAGAAAATTTTCATAGTTTTAGAGCAATCAAAGAAATAGTCTCTAATTTAAGACTGTCTCACAGAAACTCTAGCTCCAAATAGCTTCCCTGTAAATTCTTCTAAATATTTAGAAACATTTAATACCAATCCTACAAAATTCAATTCAGAGTATACAAAATGAAAAACTACTTTATAATTTGTTTTATGAAGCCAATAGAAACTTGAAACTAAAATTGAATAAAGGGAAATTATAAGCCAAACTCTCTGTGAGCATAGACACAATATCCTAAACAAACTATTAGCAAATTTATCCTAGCAATAAACATAGAGTTTAGTACAGCATAACCAAGAGTTCTATTTCATGAACACGAAGTTGGTTTAACATTGGAAAATCAATCTCTGTAATTTGCCACTTCAATGTAATAAAGGAAAACAAAAACACATGATCTCAGAATTATGAGAAATATTTCATAAAACTCAACATTCATTCATGGTAAATTCTCAGAAAACTAGGATATAGAAGGAAACTTTAAAAATCTTATGAAAAATATCACCTACAGCTAAGAATATGCTTAATAATTTTTTCCTTGAGTTTGGGAACAAGACAAAAATGTCTACCATCAACCTGTGCAATCTTATATAAGATGACCTATTTTATACAATAGGCACGATGACAATAGGCACGAAAAGAGGATAGAAAGCATAATATTGGAAGAGAGAGAGAAAAAATCTATTAATTTCAGGCATATTTTGTAAATAGAAAATATACAAATTACATATTGTAATTAATAATTTAAATTAAAGAGTTAACTGGATATAATTTTTATGTAAAATGTTAGCTGAATTTTTATATAATAGAAACAAAAAATTATATCCTAGAAATGGAAATTTAAAAAATACTTTTAAATAACATTAAAAATAAGTCAGTTATCTACAAACTATATAACAAAAGAAGTCAAAGGCCTCTATACTGAAAACTGCAAAACATTGGTGAAAGAAATTAAATATCAGTGAAACAAATGGAGGTACATACTGTGACTTGGATAATTCCACCTTGTTAAAATGTTCATTTTCCTCAAAATGAGTCATCGATTTAATGTAATCTCACTAAAATCCTAGCATTTGTTTGATAATTGATAAGCTAAATATAAAATGTATATAAATGTAAAATTCCAGGCCAGAAGTGGTGGCTCTTACCTGTAATCCCAGCACTTTGGGAGGCTGAGGCAGGTGGATCACTTGAGGTCAGGGGTTTGAGACCAGCCTGGGCAACATGGTGGAACCCCGTCTCTACTAAAAATACAAAAATTACCAGGCATGGTGGTGCACACTAGTAATCCCAGCTACATGAGAGGCTGAGGTGGAAGAATCACCTGAACTTGGGAAGTGGAGGTTCCAGTGAGTTGAGATCATGCCACTACACTCCAGCCTACATGACAGAGCAAGACTCCATCTCAAAATAAATGAATAAATAAAATTTTATAAAAATTAAAGGCCCTGTGTTAGAAAATATCATACTGAGGAAGAACAATGAGGTCAGAGGATTTATATTAGAAAATATTAATATATAATAAAATTACAGTAATTAAATATCATACTGAGGAAGAACAATGAAGTCAGAGGATTTATATTAGAAAATATTAATATATAATAAAATTACAGTAACTAAAACAGTGTGGCATTGACATAATTACAGAAAAGTGGACCAAAGTTACATACTACAAATTCAGGAAAGTTACTTACACATTTATAGTAGTCTAATTTATAACAAAGGTATTGGAACAATTAGTAGAAAAGAATACTCTTTTTAGTAAATGGTGCTAGGTCAGTGTCTTTGTTTGTTTGTTTTCTTTTTTTATAATAGAATATTTGAAACTTGGTGATTTATAAAGAAGGGGAATATGTGTCTTACATTTATGGAGACTGAGAAGTCCAAGGTCAAGGGGCCACATCTGGTGAGGGCCTTCTTGCTAGTGAGGTGGCTCTGGGTATCTTTTATTTTTATTTTTATTTTTGAGGTGGAGCCTTGCTCTGTTTCCCAGACTAGAGTGCAGTGGTGCAATCTCAGCTCACTGCAACCTCCACCTCCTGGGTTCAAGCAATTCTCCTTCCCCAGCCTCCTGAGTAGCTGGGATTACAGGCGACTGCCACCATGCCCAGCTAATTGTCGTATTTTTGGTAGAGATGGGGTTTCACCATCTTGGCCAGGTTGTTCTCGAGCTCCTGACTTCATGATCCACCCACCTCAGCCTCCCAAAGAACTGGGATTACAATTGTGAGCCACTGCACCCAGTTGGCTCTGGGTGTCGTATGATGAGGGACTGAGTTTGTGAGCTCAGGTCTCTCTTTTGCTTCTTATAAAGCCACTGGCCCCATTCTTATGATAACCCATTAATCCATGAATTGATCACCCAATGACCTCTTAAAGGATCCACCTCTCACAACTGCCACAGTGGGGATTAAATTTCACCATGAGCTTTGGAAGAGACAAATAGTCAAACCACAGCTGTCAATTAGTTAGCTATCTATGTGAAAAAAACAAACCTTGACACCAACCTCATACCTACATAAAACTTAAACTGAAAAAACATGATAAAACTAAAAGTAAATTTTAATCTATGAGTCTCTAGAAGAAAACAGAAAAATATCTTCTCAACCTTGGGATGGGCAGAAATCACTTAATCACCGTATTTTAGAGATTACATTTAAAAATTTATGTGTATTAAATTACACTATTTTGACAGTAAAAAGGCAAGCTATACTCTAGGAGAATATATGTTCGATGCTCTTATCTGGCAAAGGCCTTATTTCAGAATATGTAAACAACTCCTTCAAATTAAAAGAAAAAGGACAGATAACTTGCTTTTGAAAACAGTAAAAAAACTTGAGTAGTCAGTCTACAATAGGAGCTATCTAAATTAATAACTAGTGTATCATTACTCATTAGGGCAATTGCACCCATGGTGAGCTATCACTCTAGTACCACTGGAATAGCTAAAATTAAATAGACTGGTGATACAGAGCAGGCAGGCATGCAGAATGGAATGCTCATACGGTACTGGTGAAACTTTAAGCCAGCATAGCTACTTTGGAAAGCTTTTGAATAATATCTACTAAATCTAAATGTATGTTTACTCCATGATCAAGTACTTCCTTAATTGGGCCTACCTGAACAGAATTAGATACTATAGTCACCAAAAATCATGTACTCAAATGTTTATAGAAGCTTTGTTCATAATCTTCCAACAGTACAGATGATCCAAATGCACATTGACAATGAGGGCTAAATAAATTGTAGTATAAGTGTACAATAAGTACAGCACAACAGTAAGAAAAAACTACAACAATAGGTATAATTTAACATAGAAGAAGTCAGACATAAAAGTGTATACTCTGAATAATTCCATTTACATAATTTTCAGGGACTAGTAAAACAAATTTATGATAACAGGGGCCTTCATGGAAATTGGCCCACCCGTGTATGGCCCCTGTTACCATAGATTACACCTGCGTGTAAACAGGGGCCTTATGTGGGTGGGTATCCACCATGAAAAGGCATGATGAAGCTTTTTGGGTGGTTAAAATGGTCTCTGCCTTGACTGAGGTAGTGTTGGAATAAAATATTTGGTGGATTTGTCATGTTTCTGCACGTCTTCCTTAAAGAGGAATGCCACTCTTTGTTCTAGACTAGAGTTGCAAGGATGTTTATGGAGTGAACAGCTTCTAAAACCAAAGATGATATCTCCCTCTGGAACAAAGAGTAGGTGTGCTTACTGTTCATTATGAAAGTTTCAGATCCGCTAAGATCAGAATTTCTCTCAACACAGCCCAGGTGTGTGCAGATATCACCTGGCTCCTTCACATTGCTCAGGAGGAATTGGGGCTTAGCAGATCACATGCATGCAGATGCCCTGGATGGTGCTATCGCTGTGGGTAGTAAAGTATCCTTCATCTCTGACCCTAGAGTCTTGTGTCTTCTGCCAGTGTCCCTGGAATGGACACAGGTGAATCTGTGAGTCTGCATGTGGGGTGGCACCCCAGCCTCTCTGCAGTTCTCCACAGTAGTAGTTCTGGCTGCATAAATATAGATAATCGTGATTTGTGTCTTTTATATAAACTGTACCTCAACAAAATTCAACTTTAAAACACTTAGATACCATCTCACACCAGTTAGAATGGCTATCATTAAAAAGTCAGGAAACAACAGGTGCTGGAGAGAATGTGAAGAAATAGGAACACTTTTACACAGTTGGTGGGAGTGTAAACTAGTTCAACCATTGTGGAAGACAGTGTGGCAATTCCTCAAGGATCTAAAACTAGAAATACCATTTGACCAAGCAATCCTGTTACTGGGTATATACCCAAAAGATTATAAATCATGCTACTATAAAGACACATGCACACATATATTTATTGTGGCACTATTCACAATAGCAAAGACTTGGGAACCAACCCAAAAGTCCATCAGTGACAGACTGGATTAAGAAAATATGGCACATATACACCATGGAATACTATGCAGCCATAAAAAAGGATGAGTTCATGTCCTTTGTAGGGACATGGACGAAGCTGGAAACCATCATTCTCAGCAAACTATCACAAGGACAGAAAACCAAATACCGCATGTTCTCACTCATAGGTGGGAATTGAACAATGAGATCACTTGGACACAGGGTGAGCAGCATCCCACACTGGGGCCTGTCATGGGGTGGTGGGAGAGGGGAGGGATAGCATTGGGAGATACGCCTAATGTAAATGACGAGTTAATGGGTGCAGCAACCAACATGGCACATGCATACATATGTAACAAACCTGTACGTTGTGCACAGGTACCCCAGAACTTAAAGTATAGTAATAATTTTAAAAACACACAAAAAATAAATAAAAATAAAATATAATAAATTTAAAAAACAAAACAAAAAAACAAGTAGGGCCTAATTAAATCCCTCTCTCCTAGGAAATCTAAGCTCCTCATTCAAATGTGTAAACAAGATTCCCTAAGTAATTATGTGGTCTACATCTAACATTTGCAGGTCTGAGCATTGGTGGATGCTTTTAGCTGTTCTGGAGATTTTCTGGATCTCTTATACACAGAGAACAAGATGTAATTAAATAATTACATATACACACATATAAATAATTAAATATACACACATATAGCATATATAACTATACATATATATGATATATATACACAAAGGTTTCTGTTTATATATTTCTGAGGTTACGTATATAAATATATGTGGGTGTATATATTCATATATATGTAGGTGTATATATGTATAATTTTATATGTATAAATTGATTCAACTCCAAAGTCTTTACAAAATTCTGTCGTTTGTGCACTTTTCTATTGTAAAAGAAAGAATATATACTAACAAACATACTGTTACTATACAGGCGGGGAAAATATGAAACCTTGTTTATATAGACAGCTGAGTAAGCAATAGTATTATTTTCTCTTATTGTACATGTTATTCAGGAAATTAAGATCACATTAACATTTTCATAATATTAAACTAATAATATGAGAATCTAAGCAAAAGAGAAAGATTACTTTGGGGTTACAATGGAGATAATGCTCCCTTTCTCTTTAGACCAGATTAAGGCAGACAGCAATGAAAAAACTGAGATTGTTTGCAGGGAAATAGAGCGTTAGAATTCCAATTTCATAATTTGAAAGCTTGGTTTAAACAAATAAATGATTTTAAAGCTTTTAGGCTATGTTAAGCTTGTTGTCAAAATTGCAACATCCTTGCTGATATTCTTCAGAAATTTGAGTGAGCACAGCTCACTGATTTGCTCTTGTAATCATTAGCCACAAATTGTTTCTCACTATAAAAACGTAAATCAAATGTATTTCCTTTTTCATTTGGAAACATACTTTCATGAATCCCTAGTAACATATTACAAAGCAAGAGCTCACAAAACATGTGGGGAACATTTAGACTATGCTTAGCAATAGAGCATTTGCTTTTTAAATGTCATGAATAGCAAGAAGATTTTTCCCAGAAGTATCGTTGTGTCTGTGAGCTTCCTGTTTGACGTCGAAAATGTTTCCATTTCTATATATCCGGAAAAAAGGGTTGCATTCCTATATTTCTGAAGTCAAAGAATACACTTTTATAGTTTCTTCCTTCCTTAATTATATATGATACTAATACAAATCGTAGCAGCTGAAATAGGTGGTATACTTTACATTTTTAAAGCAATTTCAATCATCTCTTTTTTATTCATTAACTCCTTTTGAAGTTAACTGTAGATAAAAACAGGGTATTATTCCTCTTCTATAGACAGACACACTGAAGTTCATGAACCTTAAGCAACGTGGCCGAGGTCATGCAGCTGGTAAACCTCATCATCTGATCCACACCTCCTGCCTGGCTGCCCACGCCATTCCAGAAGGCCTCATTCTGGATCAGTCACTTGTCCTTCAGCTTCCAAAGCACAACTGTCTCTCTCGGTTTCTCTACCTTACAGTACTTTTTAAAATGTGTATAGCATTTTATGAATTTTAAGTGCATTTTTCAATTATACAAGTTTTATGTGAACAAATTTCCTTTGTATGGCTCATAAATGTTGTAAGTGATGCTGAAATTCTCTTTAGCGACTGCATCCAGCTCCACAATTAGCCATCACTGACCTGTGGGTGTCCTTCTAGACTGTTTTCAGTGCGGAAGCCTCAGGTGCTGCTCCAGCACTCAGGGGCCCTGGCTGCCTGCCTGGGTGACGCTTCATCTCTGTCTTCTGCCCTGCCGCTTGCTACTGCCTGAAAAAACAAGGGAGTGGCCTCTTACCCTGCACTTGAGCATTTCACAGCTTGAAAAATGGTTACGTGAGTCCAGATGAAACTAAAATACTAGGCCAGGTAACATCAGGAATCATATCAATTTAAGATTGTCACACTCTGTCATTAACTTTGTAACTGCAGTCCTGGGCCCTAGCAAAATATGCAGCTATAGTTATCATCATCATTAGTACCGGCTTAATAAGACATTTTCTGCTATCATTTTGTGATTGCTTCAGTTTACTATGTAGTATTTGGAAAGGATGGCCAGCCACAAGAATTAGAAAATCCAAAATAAAAGAGTGTCTTTTTTTTTATTATTATACTTTAAGTTCTAGGGTACATGTGCATAATGTGCAGGTTTGTTACATATGTATACTTGTGCCATGTTGGTGTGCTGCACCCATCAACTCGTCAGCACCCATCAACTCATCATTTACATCAGGTATAACTCCCAATGCAATCCCTCCCCCCTCCCCTCTCCCCATGATAGGCCCCGGTGTATGATGTTCGCCTTCCCGAGTCCAAGTGATCTCATTGTTCAATTCCCACCCATGAGTGAGAACATGCGGTGTTTGGTTTTCTGTTCTTGCGATAGTTTGCTGAGAATGATGGTTTCCAGCTGCATCCATGTCCCTACAAAGGACCCAAATTCATCCTTTTTTATTTGTTTTGAGATGAGTGGATTTCTCTGCAACATAAAGCAATCTTAAAGGAAAACACCTCACGGATAGGGCAGTGTCGCTCCTGAGGACCCAGTGTTTTTAAAGGTTCTGTTGCTCTGCCACTGTCAGCACATGGCTCTCCTCCCTTGACCCATCCGGTTTTCTGTGGTATAGACGCGGTGAGTGCAGACTTAGTTCATCAGGAAGATGGTTGATTTTTTTCCTTATTGCTATGATTTTCCTTATTGCTACGATTTTCCTTATTGCATTTTTTTTTTGCTTGAATCCTCAAATAATTATAATTTAGGAAAGCTAAGAGAAAGAGGAGAGAGAGAAGAGAACGCATGACAATCAGGAAGGTATAGTATTCAATCGAGAATGTATAGTGTTCAATAAGGAAGGTATAGAGTTCAATAAGGAAGGCATAGTGTTCAATCGGGAAGGTATCGCATTTAATCAGGAAGGTATAGCGTTCAATCAGACAGCTACAGCGCTCAGTAAGGAAGACACAGTGTTCAATCGGGAGGTATAATGTTAAATAGGGAAGGGATAGTATCCAATCGGGAAGGCATAGTATCCAACGGGGAAGGCGTAGTATCCAATCGGGAAGGTGTAGTATCCAATGGGGAAGGTATAATGTTCAATTGGGAAGGTATTGTGTCCAACTGTGAAGGCATACTGCCCAATCAGGAAGGTATAGCGTTCAACCCGGCAGGTGTAGTGTTTGGTCCCTTCTTTTAATGGAGAAAAATAGACACTGCCCTGCTGGGTGTGGACCTCAGATGAGTAGATTAAGTGTCTTTACTCAGAGGTCATTGCAGGGAGAAGTGAGGAGAGCCAAGCTTCGACCAGGAGAGGATGGATGGAGAAGAACAAGGTCATCAGACCCCCAAAATGGATTGAGATGGTCCAGTCATGTCAGTAAAGCCAGGAAGAGTAGATCTCACTGGAGCATAAAAAGGAAGAGAAATGCAATGAATACAGGAGCAGGAAAGAACAGGCCTGGCTCTATCCAAACCACTGCAGTGGTATCCCCTAGCCCTCCCCAAACCACTGCAGTGTCCTGGTTCCATCCAGGTTTCCTCTGAGAATGGCCTCTTCCCCCTGCATCGATTGCATTGCAGGATAAATTCATGTACCTGCTTCCTGCTGTGAAGTTGAACGCATTAACTACCCTCTCCCATTTTTACCGAGTGTAGTCAGAAGAAAGGCCCATTACTCAACCCAAGCAAACCGGCTGGTCTCTCCCAGGCCTTTGAGCCTTCAGAAAAGGTGTTGAGGAGGCGGGAGACTGGAGGGAGTGTGCTGATGGGACGCTCCTGATCTGAGACATTTCTGTGCTTCCTGCCCTCGCATCCACCACTCAACCCTCCCCAAGTTGGGCTTCCATCCTACTGAAGTCTGCACGCCCCTAATAACTCCCCAAAATGCCTTTCTGCTTAAATTAACCAGAGTTGCTTCTGTTCCTTTCAACCGAGGAGTTCAGGCAGCACAGGCATCTTTGAGGACGCCAAACACATGAGATCTCTGCTCAGTGTGAGTCGCCTGTCCTCCGGCGGCCTCTGCTCCCCTCAAGCCCCCAGTCCCGTTCCTTTCATCTCTGTAGGTTGTTCCCAAATACAGACATGCTGCATGTCACTGTGGGATTAGAAAGCAAAGGAAAAACGCTACTTGTCTTAGGAAAATCCTACCTTGGCGCTATCCCTGCTGCTGACAAAGTATTTTAATGCAGAGCTCTGGCTTTGAGCTGTGCTGTGTCTATGCCATCAGCTTGCTTTGAGGAGCATCACAGAACACAAATATGATCATATAAAATTTGTCATTATTTTTATTTTTATTAATTTGGACGTATTTCTAAGGTCATCATAGCTGCATTCTAGGATTGTCTGCTAAACAGAAGATCATGGAGAAAATTCATTCCAGTTTAATGCTAGAAAGTGTGAAGTGGCTTTTGAACAACCGGTTCATTCTATGTTGAGAAGCCTGTAAATATTATTGCTGAACATATTTTTCCTCCTCTATCTTGGTTGAATAGAAACCAAGAGAACGAAGTCCAAGGTACCTTGATGAATTCCACCAGATATTTTGGTCTGGATTTGCAGGATAACCATAACCCTCTTTATTTCTTTTGCTGTGTGTGCTTTTGTGTACTTGCCACATCCCCAGCCTCCCTACCACCAGAGTAGGTAGTGACTCAGAGTAGATTCCCTGAGCACACTGCATGTCTCACCTATCAGTCACAGTGTCTGATGCAGTGCATGTGCTGGTTCAAGCTCACCTCTGGAATCAAGGTCATGTTCCAGGCCCATCATGCCTGCCCTTGCCGGTTTCCTCCTGAGTTTCATGTTCATTCTGCCGTGGTGTGGCTTGCATGGGTTGAGCAGATGAGATAGAGTCCAGAGCTTACTCACGAGTGGGAGGGACAGTTAGGGAAAGACTGGCTCTTTGCCGGGATGATTTTCCAACTTTCTCTGTATCGTGCTGCACCAACCTTCACTCTCACGTCTTTCCTGGCTGTTTTCCCTCAGTTCAAATCTCCCCAAGCATCTTTGCCGAATCCTTCTCTCTTCATGAAGGCTACTTCAGATCGCAGGGTTTTGTGACGGGTGCTTAGACAGGTGAATCCACAGTGGCCTCTCCAATGGCAGATTGCTTGTAGCAGAGCATCGCCTGCCACACAACGGACATTTTGCCATTAGGCACTGCCTTGTTTTTGTGAATTTATTTTTTATTTTTATATGCACTTTCTTGACTCCCTGAGCACGTTACATTTCTCACCTGTCAATCACAGTGTCTGGTGCAGTGCGTGTGGTGGTTCAAGCTCACCTCTGGAATCGTGGTCATGTTCCGGGCCTATCACTTCCAAGCTGTGTGAACTTGAGCAAATCATGTGGCCTTCTAAACTGGGTGTCCTCTTCTGCAAAGTAGTGATCATAGAAGCACTTCCCATTTGCGATCACTGTGAAGGCACCATGGGATAATCCATCCAAGGCACGCAGGGCATGTGTGACGCAGTGAGCATGTCACTGGGGCGAGCTGCTGCCCTCGGTCACTGTTGCAGGTCAGTGCAGGATCCCATGGCCACAGAGGGCATGAGAGCTCATCTCCTTCATGCACTGAGTCTTGCTCTAAGTCGCATAAAGAGTTTGTGGCAGGCTGAGACGAGAATTTTTTTCCATGTATTTCCCAATTCTCAAGCCAGTTTTTCTTTTACTACAAACAACATGAAGATTGCCTTCATTTCTAGAGCCAATCTGAGTGAAAGAAATATGTCATTCTTTTAAATTTTCCCTTCTGCCCCTGAAAAATGAATGTTTAGTTTGATTAAGCTCGAGGGTTCTTTTTCAGGTTATGACAATTCAAGTGTTATGCCACTCTTCTTGGAATGAAAGTTACCAATTTGCGTTTCTCTTATGAAACTCAAACTATGTTTCTCCACCCAAATTAGTGACTTTCTTGGATATTGATATAAAGTCCGATTATGAATCTCATTCATGCTTTTGTGGAAGTGAATTTTCTTTCAAATCAAATGAAATTCCATTCTATTTCAGGCAGGATGATGAGTGTTTGAGAATTAACAAATGCATACATGTTAAGCAGACAAGTCTCTCACCTTTCTCTGAGGGTCACCAAGTATGTCACTGGAAATGGGGGGATGGGACATATATTTCATTTTCTCATTATATACAAAGAGTTTATTTTTATCAAAAAAGGCACACCACATTCCCATAGTAGAAAACAACAAAATTGTAAATATTTGTATTTCGTTTTGGAAGACTAAAACATATTTTATCTTTTGGCATGATTCATTGAAATAGCATAATAAATCTTGAAAATACTAACATAGTATCCATTTACCAATAGCTGCATTTGAATTGAAATAAAGAATCTTCAAGGTGATCTTAAGGTATATTTAATGCACATAGAAACTTAAAGGTGCTTTCTTTCGCGTTTTTATTTTGACACTTCTAGCTGTTACCATCCTGAGAAGAAGAGGCCTCTTATAGAAACTCTTTACAGCAAACAGTAAGATCTGTTTCCGTCCGTGTGTTTTTTGGAGGAGGACCTGAAACTCCACGAGCCTCAGACATGGGCGGAGGCGTACTCCTTCTCTAGGTCACAGCATCTGTGTGGCTCAGATATCCGTGTATTTTGACAGAACCTTAAATGTACACTGGAACAAATTATTTTTAAAAAGTCTGGAAGGCATTGCAGATGTATATGTTTTAACAATTTCATATTGCTTATGAATTATCTTTTACAAACGTAGAAACTAATTTAAATAACAAAGCCTGAAAATTGAATAAAATGCCTGAATTCACGATGGCGATGGGGTAATGTCCAAAATGGCAAGACTCCAGGCCTCTGAGTTAGAGCTTAGGTTCTCCTTCACTCACCTGTCGTGCCCAAGGACAGGCAGCCACAGGCTTCCCCACGGGACCGTGTTCGGAGAGGAGCTGGGAGGGATTCCTTTACTGTGAAGC
Source organism: Theropithecus gelada (assembly GCF_003255815.1). NCBI lineage: Eukaryota > Metazoa > Chordata > Mammalia > Primates > Cercopithecidae > Theropithecus > Theropithecus gelada. The sequence goes on from NC_037686.1 coordinate 70,821,709, forward strand.
CAGCCTCTGGCCAAACAGTTTCTCACAATCATATTTTAAGACAGGTTGAAAATATGACTGCTGTCATTTCCCCATTGGTTTGCAGAAAGTCGCCCCTTCCTCCCACCTGCACTGTGGAAAGTAGTTGAACCTGAGGGGAGAGAGAAGGAGAAGACAGGCTGCAATTTTCCCGGAGGTAAGCAGTCCAGCCGTTTATTTAATAAATTTATATGAGATTTTCCTCCCAAAGAACTAAAAACAGGAGAACCAGCAGTAATCAAGATGTCTTAATTCCTTGACATAAACATACACACAGATTAATGAAGCTTGCAGAGATTCTTTATAAAGGAAAGATTGCTTATCGATCCATATCAAAATTTTCATGCTAATCCCAGTGAAGAGATAGAGTATCTGGTATCAGAGTTAATAATCTGATGGCTGAGCTGTCCGAGACAATTCCACCCAGTGTGAACTCTAATCAGTCCACGTCGCCTCATTTCAGCGCGCCTGGCGTCTCCAGCCCCGTGTCCCCGCACCGCGGCACCACCTCGACAGTGATGGAAGATATGATGTAAACATGTTGACAAATTAAATTTTTACATTTCAGAGGCGATTTGCTGAGGACGCTTGTGTCTAGAATATGGGTCTGATTATAGGATTCCATAGGTGCCCCAGGATCAATTTCTTTGTTAGGTTTTGTCTTTTCTTTGACCTCAGACTTTGAGCTGCTGCTAAAGGCAATTCGTTCTGTAACTTCAGAGGGTGGGAAAGAAAAGGGAAAAAAATGTTTACATGTTGAAGAATAGTGAGGTAGCCCCATTTCTTATGCACAGACTTTTTTTTTTATTATTTTGGCCAGGGACAAAGCACTGCAATTAAAAATTAAGGCCTAATATTGTAAAATACTATACCTCACATATATGGCATGCATTCATTAATAGCTAAATGATTATTCCCAAAAGCTAAATGAAATAGAAAAATATCTTTCAGTTCATTTGTTTCAATATATGATTTCTTTCACCAGAAAGTGAAGAGCAAAACCTTCCTCAAAGGAGCTCTGTTTTTGCTTTTCAATATTTTGAGAAGCTCCAAAGTTTAATGTAATGTTGTTTATTCTGTTTAAGTGAACCATTAATGGGAGACTAATTTTGAATTTGTTCTGGGTGGTGCAATGATTAAATTACATCAGTTCAAAACTGCAAATGCTGCCAATTAGGTATTTTATCTTCCCCCATGCTCATGACTATCTGTAGTGAGTTTTTAATTGTCCTAGTTCTATTTTTAAAACAGAGGAGTAAAGAAAAACATCTTTTCATGTAAAGAATAAAAATACAAATATGTGGAAAGAGAGCTTAAAACCTGTGTGGAAAGTATTTACATCTTTGGCTTGATCTGCTGCATTTCCCCAAAGATTTTAAATAAAAGATCTGCCTGGTTTCCTGGGAGCATCAAAGGAGTGTGACCTTCCAGCTCCAAGTTACCAAAGGCCAAGTGAAAGGTCAAACTCCGTTTCTCAGGTTGCTCTCTTCCTGCTTCTATCCGCCGAGCTGAGATTCTGATAAACTACCTGAAAATCAACAGTCTTCTCTGGTAAAATAGTAATAGCAATTAAAATGCATGCATTTTATAATTATGCTTAAGTGTATTCTTTTTTTTAGCAACAAGTCTCCTTGGCAACATTTCAAAAAGAGACTGTTTTTAATGAATCCGTTTGTCCAAACAGTGGAACACCAATAAGTCATTTCTAGGTACCTGAATGGCAAAAATAACAAAACAAAGAACCAAAACAAAATAAAGAAGTATTTAATGATTCACTAGGCTCTGCTAATTTAAATTAAGAAAGACTGTTTAGAATGGTGATTACAAATTCTGGTATTCCATATTTTGACTCTAACTGGAATGAATAAGAATTTATGCGTTGCATTAAAATTTAACGTGTACTTGAGAAAGGCAAGATAAAGAAAGTAAAAGAAGAAAAGGTGAAGTTAATCCTATTCTCTTTGTTGAAACTCTGAGAATTTCAGCAACTTTTGCAAATGCTTCTGATTATGTTGGCATAGTTGTAGTGCTTACCTCAGGTTGCCACAACAAACTGCCCCAACTTGGGTGGCTTCAAACCACCAAACGTGACTCTCTCCTCATTCTGGAGCTGGAAGTCCAACGCTGTTGGTGTTGGCAGGGCCCTTCTCCCACTGAAGGGTCTTGGGGAGGGTCCTTCCTTGTTTATTCCACTTTCCAGTGACTGCCAGCACCCCCTGATGCCCCTTGGCTCGCAGACTCACCCCTCCCATCTCTGCCTTGGTGTTCACGTGATCTTCTTCCCCTTGGTCTCTGCATCCAAATTCTTCCAGTCATTGGATTAGGGCTCACCCTAACCTAGTAGGACCTCGTTTTAAACTGACTACAGCTGCACGCATTCAACTTCCAAACAAGGTCACTCTCACACATTCTGGGGACATGGATCTATATTTTGGACAGATGCAATTCAACCCATAACAATAGTAATAAGATAAGATAATTTGTTCCAGGGTGTCTTGTTTTAAGAGTCGTCAATCATACTATCTGATACTTTATAAGGTAATCTGGGAGTTCTTCTTTTTGTTTTTATACACGCTTTTGAATGTCAATATGTTTTGAGAGTTTGCAGAAACACCAAGAGAACCACTATTCTTGAGCAAAAGGATTCTACAATATACCACTTCAATGTCGAAAGATCAACAATTATTTCAATTGTCTTCTTTACTTCCTGGGGAAAAGAACAAGTATTTGTTCCAACTTCTTATGAAATATTCGTTCCTACTTAACACTACCTTAAGGTTGTGAATGTTGATTAATGACTGATCTTGTAAGATTTCCGTAATCTTGTGAAGAAAACATTCTGTATTCAATGCCACACAGACTTTTTTCTATATCAGTGTTAATATTATGGCTTACATAAGCAAACACTTAAATACAGCCTTGGGATTTTATGCACACTTTACATATGCAGCCCCTTGGAGTTCATCCACCACAGAGAAAATAAAAGAGAATGTGATGTCCTGCAAAGGATGGAAGAAGGGTAGGGGATGCCTCAGATGCGTCATGGCTAATTGTACCCTGCAGATGAGTGGAGTTAGGCTGGGTCAGGGTATGGTGAAAGTGGTCATGGAATTTAAGAAAATGGAATTACTTCTACTTTTATCTCGGAGAGTGAATTACTTGGAAACTGTTCTGTACGTTTGGTCTTCCTGGCTGTCCGAGTGTCCATATGTGTTAAGTTAGTCGTGGCTTGGTACTTGACCAGCAGCGATGTGCAGGTGAATATTCAACAATCAGTTTACCTAGGAGGTGAGGGAAAGGCCCGATTTATAGTACCTGCCAATTTCTGTGTGTGAATGCCCAGCCACGGCTGATTTCACGCAGCTGGTGTGAAGCTTCTGAGCAAATAGGAAGCGCTGTGTGCAAGCACACCATCATTTCCACCACGCAAATTCCATACACCAAAGCAGCCCCAAGGGCACACAAAATAACAAAATGTAGAGGGAAAAGTAGAAAATGATGAGTTTTGAGTGTTTGTCACGCTAGGTTTTGATGTGGCTTAATTATAATCTTATATAATTTAATGTTTAATAATGGCTACAATTTAATGTTTAAGAATGGCTGTGTTGAACTACCAACCACAAGGCTCTTGAGAGTCCAATAATTGTCTTGACAATTTCAGAGTTTACCAGTTCCACAAATGGCCGGGGACAGGCCTCAGTACACTGCACCTGCTCTTTCCACCCTCCCTGCTGTGTAGTCTGTCCCCAAGATCCTCATCTTCCCTGGCTGGATTAAAAGAAAGAAGTTTGTATACTGATAGTGTATTAGTCTGTTTTTATGCTGCTGATAAAGACATACCCAAGACTGGGAATAAAAAGAGGTTTAATTTGGCTTATAGTTGCACATGGTTGGGGAGGTCTCAGACTCATGGCAGAGGGTGAAAGGCACTTCTTACATGGTGGCAGCAAGAGAGAATGAGGAAGAAGTCAAAGGAGAAACCCCTGATAAACCCATCAGATCTCATGAGACTTATTCACTATCACAAGAGTAGCATGGGAAAGACCAGTCCTTATGATTCAATTACCTCCCCCTGGGTTTCTCTCACGACACGTGGGAATTCTGGGAGATACAATTCAAGTTGAGATTTGAATAGGGACACAGCCAAACCATATTAGATAATTACCATGTAAATCTTCATCCCGGACCCCTCTCCTGTGTGCAGTGGCCAGTGGCCCCTGGGTCTTTGCAGGTATCTCAGAGACAGCGAGTTGAACCTGCCCAAAGCTCTACTCCTCATCTGCCTCTTCTTCCTCATATCCCCTTCTTGCCAGTTCCCTTCTCAACAGTGGTGCTTTAGCCACCTAGTGGTGCTCATCCCAAACCTTGGGGTCATTGTGCACATGCCTCCTTCATCATCCCTGTGCATGTGACACCAAATCTTGCCAATTCCACTTCCAATTTATTTAATTTTAGATGCCCGGTCATATCTGTCTACAGCACTGCCCCTGAAAACCAAGCTTTTGCCCATTCCTGCCAGGGCCACCGCAACAGCTTTGGAAGCAGACTCTGCTTCCTCTCTTCTCCAAAGAGAAGCTGATGTTCTTCTAGTGATGGAGATGTGGTCCCATCCCTCCCCAGCCGATATGGTTTGGCTGTGTCCCCATCCAAATCTCATCTTGAATTGTAGTTCCCAAAATCCCCATGTGTGGTGGGAAGTAATTGGATCATGGGGGCAATTTCCCTCATGCTATTCTCATGATAGTGAGTTCTCATGAGATCTGATGGTTTTATAAAGGGCTTCCCTCTTCGCTCACCTACCATTCATCTCCTTCCTGCTGCCATGTGAAGAAGGACATGTTTGCGTCCCCTTCCACCGTGATTATAAGTTTCCCGAGGCCTCCCCAACCCTGTGGATTTGTGAATCAACCAAATCTCTTTCCTTCATAAATTACCCCGTCTCGGGCAGTTCTTTACAGCAGCATGAGAATGGACTCATACACTGACCCACATCCTTAGTGAGTTTCTCATTTCAATCCCTGGATGGGGTCTCCGTACTCCTATAGAGCCCCATGCTGCTCTCCCTGCTGACTCACCCTCCTCCTCCCAACTCCCTCAGTTCTCTCCACCTTGACATTCTTGCCCATCTCCTCCATCTCCATCTTTAAATATTTTCTTTTTTTCTTTCTGTCAGCCTTTGTGATGATTTGAATATCTAGGATTTGAATATTCATTCATTCCAACCTAAAGTTCGTACAGTGTTGGGCATGTCTCTTGCCACCAGCTGTGTGGTGGGCAGTGTGGGGTGTGAAGCCTCGTAACGCCTGTACTGACTGACTGTGCCTGGGCTGCTGATTGTCCGACTTCCTTCTCCATCCCACTACATGGATGAATACAGGTAAGGTGTGAACTTCGTAGTCTTCAGAACAAGCCTGATATACAATGCAATCTTTGCTGCTATCAAATGTGATCTAAACATCTTAACTCTTCAATGAACACTGATGAGTTCCGTGATTAATATACTTTAGAGCAACACTAGGACACTTGATGCAAGCTGGTTTTTTCTAAGGGTTTTCCACAATTCTTTGATATGCTAATAAGAATTGTGAAACTCCATAGTATTTGATAAGACTACTCTTTTTTAATAGACTATCTATCCTACGTATGTATGTATACAAATGGGTACTCGGGTCATCAACATTTCACAAAAAAACATTTGGAAAGACTGATTCAGAGCATTTGATGAGCATATTCTGATCTTTCCTAAAAGTAAAAAATCCACTGATGGGACCAGATGAACATGGACATACCTATTTATTAACTATTCATTGTTTAAATTATGTGCTCTGTAGCTATCATAGAATTGAAAATTTGTGAAAATATCGCCTGAATTAGTTATTACTGAGATAGGTATGTTGATTCTTAAAAGAGAAAATATGCTTAAGATTACAGATGAAACATGGGTCAATTAAATGGTGTGAGGCAAAAGGAATGTTTGCCTGAAAAGATACTTGTGAATATTGGAGAAACTTGCAAGGTCAGCTGTGAAGAAATAAACTAAAACCTACAGACTCGAAAGTCATAATTTTCAACTCACGTATATTTCATGTGGCATAGAAATTGTGAGCCCAATAATTTGAATTAGATGGGTTTCACAAACTTGCCACACACTAAGGGTTACATGTACAGGAGCATGTGAGTGTGTGTGTGTGAGGGTATGTCAGCCTGTCATATAGGTGCATGTGCATGTATTTTGGAAGAGACACTGATTTATTATTGGTTTTTGGGAGTTCACTGCACGTGAATTTCCCATTTAAAATAGACATCCGAGGAAGGCATTCTCATGCCAAACCTCACAGCCTGAAGCAAACGACTGAGTGCAGGAGACACAGAGATTTCCAGTCTGTTCACTCTGTCTGCAGGGGCCCGGTCTCTACTGAGAGTGTGCGGGAGACACGGAGACTTCCAGTCTGCTCAGTCTGTCTGCAGGGGCCTGGCCTCTCATCTGGGCAAGTGGTGTCTACAAGCCACGGTCCTGCCATGTGCCTTTTGTTATGTCCATTGTATTCTGGACTGATTCAAACAGAAAAACAATATTTCTCTTTGTTTATACATATCAAAACATCATGATATATACCTTAAATATATATTATAAAAATAAATGAATACATAAGTAGAACCTAATTTTTAAAAATGTTGTATTTAAGAAGAAAAAGAGGAACTTGAGCTGCCATTTATTTTCTTCCTTGTCATCATTATTATTTTGAATGGCCACAAACAAAAATGAGCTGAAATCTGAATGAAAGATAATTTGGAAAGAATTTAAATGTTACAATAAATGGGAAACATGCTAAAAATCAAGATTGTTTTTGACAAACTCATAGCAATTGGAATTTTCACATTTTAAAAAGGTTTTAATACTCTGCTTTGTATATCTGATTTCACATAAGCATTCCGTTCTTTGCAAATGATTAATACAGAATAATTTTTTGGTAAAAGAAGCAAGGGTTTCATAAACACCTTCTCATTTCCTTTTGCTATTTTTCCCGCTTTAGTAACACATTACATCTGGTTCTCTTCTTCTTCTACCATCAAGTTATTCACAATGATAACACAGAAAATGTGTAACAAACACCACATCCTTTTGCATAGCGGAGCAGGGGAAGGTTGGGGCATAGAAGTCTTCAGTGCAGTTTGTTGATGAAAAAAAGCCAAACTCTGTGAAATATTTGAAGAGAAGTATTTTGAGCCAAATGAGAGAACTGTGACCCATGACACAGCCCCAGGAGTTTCTGAAAACATGTGCCAAGGTGGTTGGTTTGCAGCTTGATTTTCTACATTTTAAAGGAGACAGACATCAATCAATATGTGTAAGGTGTATATTGGTTTAGTCAAAAAGATGTGACAAATGGAAGTGGGGGGTGGGGCCAGTCCTTCCAGGTCACAGGTGGATTCAAAGATTTTCTGATTGGCAATTGGTTGAAAGAATTATTATCCAAAGACGTGGAATCAATAGAAAGGAGTATCTGGGTTAAAATTAGAGGCTGTGGAGACAAAGGTTCTTTTTATGTAGATGAAGTCTCATAGGTGGCCACTCATAGAGGCAATGGACAGCAAATGTTTTCTGTTCAGAACCTTAAAAGGTGCTAGACTCTCAGCCAGTCTCTTCAGGATCAGAGAAAGACCTGGAATGGGAAAGGGATTCTCTACAGAATGTAAATGTCTCCCACAAGAGAGAGTGTTGCAGAGTCATTTAAAAATACGTCAAAAATGTATTTTGGGGTACAATATTTGGATACTTCCAGAGTCTGCTCTATGTCATGTGATACTATACTAGAGTCAGGTGAGAATTTGGTGTCTTATATTGCTACAAATAGCCTGAGGGACTGGGCAAGGGTATGCTGGCCTGCCTGAACCAGGGAACTCACTCTTCCTCTGCCAGACCCTTACACTCTAGACCTGTGGTGGGAATGCAGCTCTGATCATTTCCGAATCACTGGTGGAGGGAGGATCTTCTTTCTTATTTTGAAGAATAATGCCTAGCTTCTATTAAACTGACTGATTAACTTGTGGTTCACACCCATACTAATCTTATCAAAGTTACTTAGCCGCACCATTAGTGTGTTTTCCAATCATGCCTTTTCATTTTTTGCAATATGGATAGTCTGAGAATTATTAAAATCCTTAAGTTCTGGTTCCTTTTGCTTAATAATTTTATTTGTGAGTCACTTCTGTCTTCTCACATTTTATATAAGCTTGGAGGAACCAAGCTTATCCTTCAACACTTTGCTGAGAAATTTCCTCAGCTAAATACACAATTTCATCCCTCAAAATCTCTGTCTTTCATAAAACTCTAGAACACACAATTCAGCCAAGTTCTCTGCCACTTGATGGCAAGGATGATCTTTCCTCCAGGTTCTAGTGTTCCTCCTTTTCATCTGAGGCCTCATCAAAATGACCTTTACTGTTCATGTTTCTACCAACATTCTGTTCTTGTCTATTTAGGTGTTCTCTAAGAAGATGGAAGGTTTTCTACAGCTCTCTTGTTTTCTTTCTGCATTGTCACCAGACTTACCTTTAGGAGTCCATTCATGGCCTTCCAGGCTTTTTCTAACATGCACCTCAAAATGCTTCCAGCCTCTACCCATTACCACTGCAAAGCTGCTTCCACATTTTTGGGTATTTGGTAAAGCAGTACCTCTACTTCTTGGGATCTATTTATGTCATAGTCTGTGTGGGCTGCTGAATCCCATAGATTGAGTGGCTTATAAACAATAGACACGTATTTCTTACAGTCTGGAGGCAGAATGTCTAAAAGCAGAGTGCCACAATGGTCAGGTCCTGGTGAGGGCCCTCTTCTGGGCTGCAGACAGCTGACTTTGTGTTGTATTCTTGCATGGTGGAAGGAGGGCTTACTGGTTCTCTGGGGTCCCATTTATAAAGGCTTGAATTCCATTAATGAAGTCTTCATCTTTCCTATAACAACATATAGGGGTTTTTAATGTCGGTGTATAAATTTTAAGGGGACACAAAAATTTAGTTCATAATAGATAGTTAATTTAATATTATGTATATTTTTATCACAATTATAAATTTTGAAATAACTTTGCATAAAGCACATAATTGATAATAAAATCTCTCCATCTACTTACACTCATATGCATATAACTTCTCTCATAATAAAGTTTGGCCTTAACCAGGTTTAAATCTAAGGCATCTGGGACAGGTAAGAGACTTGCCATCGTGTTCATGTGACACTGGCATCATGTGAAGGTTGTTATAGCAAAGGCATCATAATTTAGGAAAGTCAAGGTTAAGTTCTTAGTTCAAAACCAAACCAAGAGTAAACATATTGTCAAAGGTGCTTGAATCACAAGTTAAGAATCTTGAATCACAATATTAGAAGACTGATCCTACAGAGAGAACTCACATTTCTGAGAAGGCACTGCTGTAAAGTGATAGGTAGCTGGATCTAACCACTACTGAATGCAGACCACAACCAGCATGGCAACTCTTCGTGTTCAAAAATAAGGGCTTTATTTTCCAGAAAGAGACAACTGCAGTGCCATACAGAGTTAATAAGCAAAGATCAACAAATACAAAATCCTATCATGGTAGACAAATGGGTCCAAAACACGCAATTGTGTCATGTAAGGTTCACCTCATTGTGGACTTTGTGAAATGCCTCTGCAGATAGCTAGTGGACGCATGATATCCAGCCACACTGACGCTTGGAGTGATCTGTTAGCTGATGTCACTATAAGATTTAAGTAATGATGGGGATATTTCTGGGCCCTAGAGCTGGCTGGTGCCCCTAGGACAGTAGCAGCAAACTTGGAAAATCTCACAGTGACATGGTACCTGTTTTCCTAATGCAGTGCAAGAAAATGGTAGTGGTTGCTTTGGAGAGCCCAGGGGATGTGGGTATCCATCCTCTGCCAGAGTCATCTGTCTTCTCCTACCCAGCTTCTCCCTGCTCTCTAAGTTCCCCTGTACCCAGCACCCCTGCCCCAGAATGAAAGCCTTAGACGCCCCAGATTCCACAAAGTATTCCACAAAGGGCCTGAGAGGAATATAGGAGTTCATTGCTGTTTGTGTCATGCAAAACTTCCCATTCCTACAGAGACCTATAGTATCTCTGATTGGTAAGATGTGGTCTGAAGGAAAAGATGAATGGCACAATCCAGACAAGATCCTGTTTAAACACACATACACACACAAACAAAAAACACCAGCACATTAGGGCATAAAAGAGAACCCAGGCATAGTAAATTTACTTCTTATGTTTATTCCTTACAACCAGTTCTTCTATTGGGAGGAGACTCCTGCAAATATGAGTGCTCAGTGTGCAACTTTGGTAATTCTAAACAAATACAGTTTTGGTTGCAGAAAATGTTCTAAAAAATGAACAGGTTTGGGCACTCCCTTTACAAATCTTGACCTCTCATTTTTAAGCTTTTACCATTTATTGATCCAATTGGATCTTTGTAAAATCGCACTTTTGGACCCTTGAATTTATCTTTGTTTTTCTCAGATCTAACTAATTTCACATGAGAAACGAAATTGTGACGTCAACCCATCACTGCTCAAATATGAAACTTTTGCTCCCAGCATGGACAATGTTTCCCTTTAAGGGAAACAGGACCATTGACTTTGCTGGGCGCTGCTGGTGGAAGAGTTCGTTCAAGCGACCCTGGAGAGCATCTTCCATATGGGAAGCACCTCCTTGACGAAAATGAGAGATGAATATGACTGCAAACCCACGCATTCCGGTCTTTGGTGTGTAAATAAACATACTTCTCAATCTCAACTGTTTGCCATTAAAAGGGAGGTTCTTAATTTAGGACCATGTTTTTAAAATTCTTACCCACACAGACTCATTTTCTCTGTGTTTCTGTCTGTCTCTTCCTTTGCTGTATTTTGCACTGCAAGTGCTAAACTAAAGAAATTGAGAAATAGGGTAAACACTGATAAACGTTTAAACATTTAAACACAGACAGGCACAATGCTGCTCTCATTCCCCTCATCGTGGGCCCTCGCCTTCCTGTGGTCCTGGCAGGAGGAGAGACATGCGTGTAAAGGGGGAGTGATGAAGCAAGTTCATGTTACCCCACCTGCGAGCGCCTGCGCTTCAATACAGTACAGCTGTGGAACCCGGGAAAAACATGTACACTCTACTCGCAAGAACCAAACCCTTTGAACTCATTAGAAACAGATCTACTACTAGTAAGCAACTGATTGTGAGACATGTTACGGACCCGTTGTGTAGCAACCTTGGAAGCAGGCTCGCTGCAGCTGGAAAATTTAAAGCAGCTTAGAATCAAAGACGATGCAGATGGCGGCAGATTGAACAACAAAGCCCTCCTAGGCGTTTGCCAGCCTCTCCATTACTGTTTCCATTCAACCTTTTCTTTTTGTGGATTGTTATTTTCTAAGATTGATTCACTGCTTATGCATTTGTAAAACATCTCTGCAGCACTCTCTATAAAAATAATTTTGAAAATGTATCTCTGTTAGCTGCACGTCTGTTAGTAAAAACATCTCCAAATGACTGATTTAATTCACTAATCTTTTAATGTTCACCACATTTTACTAAAGTTTCAATCTGTGAATTATGAGTTTTGAAAGATATTAAAAAAGAAATGTGCCAAAAATATCGTGTGATGGTTTTACCTATGATGTGTGTGGACAGCAACTACCATTTGCAGATATTTAAACAGTCATGATTTTCTGTTGGTGTTTCTAGTAACCCATAAATGAACATTTATTCTCACCCTTGTGAACTCTGCCCTATAAATCTCTCCACTTTGAAAGGACTCCCTGTCTCTTCTTTTGTGTCTTTTAAAACCAAATCCATTTCATTTCTTGTGAAGGTTTCTTGAGTATATTTTTACACGAACTCCAAACCCCTTGACTTATAACAACTGAAGACTGACTCAATGCTTTTTTGAATCCCCAGGACCCTGGAAACCTTGGCCTCTGCAGGTGCCCGTAAGTGAGCTGTCTCTTAGGAGCGTGCACAGGCTGCCTTCTCCTGTCGTGATCTCAGTCGCCAGCTCTCTTTCCCAAATCTCAAGATTCACTCTGTGACATGGTTAGGCTTTGTGTCCCCACCCAAATTTCATCTTGAATTGTAATCCCTATAATCCCCACGTGTCAAGAAAGAGGCCAGGTGTAGGTAACTGAATCACCAAGGCGGTTTCCCCCATGCTGTTCTCGGAATAGTGAGTGAGTTCCCATGACAGCTGATGACTTTCTAAGGGGCTCTTCCCCCTTCGCTCAGCACTTCTCCTTCCTGCTGCTGCTGAAGAAGGTGCCTTGCTTCCCCTTTGTCTTGCACCATGATTGTAAGTTTCCTGAGTCCTCCCAGCCATGCTGAATTGTGAGTCAATTAAACCTCTTCAACCTCTTTCCTTTATAAATTACCTAGTCTCGTGCAGTTCTTGTTTTTTTATTTTATTTTTGGAGACAAAGTTTCACTTTGTTACCCAGTCTGGAGTAGTGGCGAGATCTCAACTCACTGTAACCTCCACCTCCCAGGTTCAAGCACTTCTCCTCCCTCAGCCTGCCTAGTAGCTGGAAATATAGGCATGTGCCACCACACCCAGCTAATTTTTATATTTTTAGTAGAGACGGGGTTTCACCGTGTTGGCCAGGCTGGTCTTGAACTCCTGATCTCAGGTGATCCACCCACCCTGGCCTCCCAAAGTGCTGGGATTACAGGCATGAGCCACCACACCCAGCATGGGCAGTTCTTTATAGCATTATGAAAATAGACTAATGCACTGTGCAAATAGCTATTCAACACAGCACTTTTGGAGAATGCAGGTCAGCTATGTTCTTGCCAATTCAAGCCCAGCTCCTTTAAGAGCCTTCGGGAGCAGGCACACCGAGTTCCTTTGATCTCCAGGAATGAAGATGACAAAGATGGTCACAGACACAACTGGGAATGTTTATTTTGTTTCTTTCATATTGCAAATGTCCACAGTGTCGCTGCTCACTAAGAACTGATCTCTCTCTCTCAAAACAAAGTCTGGGAAGCACACATGTGAAGGTCGGCTTTGTTAACGATCCCATTTCTGCTTCCCTCCAACCTTTGAATCCAGAGCCACAGCCTAGGACGGTGGGGCTCTAACAGGTTTTCTTCTCTGTGCCCTGTGTCCTTCCGTCAGTTGCTCTTTGTCAACCCGCCTTACGTCACCAGTTTGCCACATCTTAACTGTGGGTGAGACTCAACCAGAGACCCAGGCAAGGGCCCACTGTACAAATATTGATTATGAAACAAGATGTGTGCATTAACACTCATAGTATCTGCCAGATAGCCCTAAGGGGTTCAATAATCAATTATATATTTCATATGTAATGTTCTATATTATAAATGGAAATAGATATGTAACACAGTATATAGAATTGAAAATAAGAACAGGTATATAACAATTGCTATAATTGTAAAAATGTATACATAGCATGATATAGCATATGTGTGTATGCACATATATAGCGATGTAGATATGTATACACACAAATATGAATGAAATTATGTTTATACGTCTCTGTGGCAGGGGTGGGGAGATCTCATTATTCAGAAGCCTAGGTTGTCTTAGCTTTAGGGACTCTGCAAGATGTCAAATAATGTCCTCAAGGCATTTTCTGAGAGTAGAGCCAAGCTCGTCTTATCAGAATACTCTTCCCCTCAGCTAGAGCCATAGCAAGGAGGTGAGCGTGTGATCTGTGGGACCCGGATCTGCAATGAGATTCCAATGCCTGAAGCATGCAGTTCCCGTCTGCTGAGATGGGGATGCATGTGGGAGACACAGGTGAAGGCGCGCGCTGAGGGGGTGGAGTCTCACGCATGAGAAGTGGGATGTGTCTCGCAAGCCTCAAGTCAAGGAGAAGCATGGGTCTTGCTCTATTGCCCAGGCCGGAGTGCAGTGGCATGATCCCAGTTTACTGCAGCTTCAAACTCCTAGACTCAAGTGATCCTCTCGCCTCAGCCTCTTGAGTAGCTGGGACTTCAGGCACACCCCTCCATGCCAGGCTAATTTTTAAAATCTTTGTGGAGATACGGTCTCACCATGTTGCCCAGGCTGGTCTCGAACTCTAGGCTCAAGCGACCCTCCCACTTTGGTCTCCTAAAGTACTGAGATTACAGGCGTGAGCCACCACACCTGCCCACTAATGCAGTTTCTCTACATCCTTGTCAGAATTTGATGTTGTTACAATTTTTTTCATTTTAGCCATTTTATGTGGTGATGTCTCATTGTGCTTTAATTTGCACCTCCCAAATGGCTAACAATGATGAATAGAATATCTATAATGAGTATAAACAAGCTTTTTTGCTAGCTGTGCAATATATTTTCATGGCAAAAGGTATGTTCATGTCTTCTGTGCATTTTCTAACTGGATTTTTCTTTTATTCTGTTGGGTTTGGGAAGTTCTTTTTATATAATTCAAGTAACAGTCATTTGTCAGATTTGAGGTTTGCAATATTTTCTCTCGGATTCTATTTTCTCCCAACTTGTAACTTGCGTTTTCATTATCTTACAAGATTCTTTCAGAGAACAAGGTTTTAAATTTTTGAGGTCCAACTTATAATTTTTAAATATATCTTGCCTTGGTATTAGCACCTAAGAAAACAGAGCAGAAAAGTTTGAAATCTATCTTTACCTAAGCCTAGATCCAGAGGTTCTCGGCTATGATTTTTCCTAAACATTTAAGAGTTTTATATTTTACTTTTAAGTCCAGGATCCATTGTGAGTTAACTTTTGTATGAGGTATAATAAAATCTAGGTAAAAGTGGCTGTTTTGACTATGGATAACCAATTGCTCCAGCACCATTTGTTGAAAAGCGAATCTTTTTTCCAATGAATTGCTTGTGCACCTTGTGAAAAATCATTTGCGTGTATTTCTGTGGGTTTGTTCTGACTTCTGTATTTCGGTGCATCGACCTGCTCTCCACCCCTCTGTCAGTACCACGCTGTCTTTATCACAGCAGATGCACAGTAAGCCATAAGGATAGGTATTTCTCCAACCTTATTCTCCTTTTTCAAGATCATTTTAGTTATTCCTTGGCCTGTGCTTATCCATAAAATATTTAGAATAAGTATATCTATTTTGAAACATTCCTTGCTGGAATTTTGAAAGGCATTACATGAACTACGTGTCAGTTTGAGGAGATGATCATTTCTTAGTAATTCAATTATTTGTCACAATCGTAGAAGATACTGTGTTTTGCATGTTGGTTTCTGCATGTTCTTTGTTAGTATATAGGACTACCAGTGGTTTTTATGGATTAACCTTCCATTCTGCAAACTCGATGAACTCGCTTATTAGAGTTGGGGGTTTGTAGCGTGCTTGAAATTTTCTACACAGGCCAACTTATCTGCAAATGCAGACAGTTATAGTTTTCTTTCTACATCTGTGTGCCTTTTCTTTGTCTTGCCTTATTGCAGTAGCTACACCTTCCAGTACTATTTGAAAAAGAATGTTCATAGTATCTATTCTTTTCTTGTTTCCAATCTTAGAGAGAAAACATTCATGATTCTGCCATTAAGCATGACGTTAGCTGTACATTTTATTTTTATTTTGTTTTCTTTACTTTTAAATAAACTTTGTCTTTTAGAACAATTTTGGATTTGCAGAAACCTTATGAAGATAGTACAAAGACTTCCGTGTATACCTCTCACAGTTTTCCCCGTGACTGACATCTTACGTGATTATGTGGCATGTGTTACAAATAAGAAACTCATATTGATACACGTTTATTAAACAAAGTTCACACTTTATTCCAATTTCTTTAGTTTCCCCCTAATGTTCCATTTCTGTCTGAGGATCCCGTCCAGGACACCATGTGGCATCCAATCCTCAGGCCTCCCTGCTAGCTGTGACAACTTCTCAGACCCTCCCTGTTGATGCTGACCTCACAGTCTTGAGGAGCACTCTCTCCCTATTTTGTAGCAAGTCCCTCAGTTTGGATTTGTCTGATGATTTTCTCACAATTAGACTGGGCTTGTGGAGTCTGGGGGAGAAAATGGACATGAATTCTCACCACATCACATCATGCAAAGGGCACCTTCCAGCCAGGTAGCCGGTCAGTGATGCTGCTGACCTCCGTGTCCTGCTGAGGCAATGCCTGTCCGGTGTCTCCATGGGAAAGGTATGTTTTTAAGCCTTCTCCGTATCATTCTTTTCAGAAGAGGTTTCTCCATGCACAGCCCACTCTTCAGGAAAAGGAAGTTAATGCTCCCAGTTTTGAGGGTAGAGTGTAATATCTGCATAAATTATTAGAATTCCTGTACATGGGAGATTTGTGTTTTCTCCCCCTGCCATTGACTTATTTTCTCAGTTTTCATGTCAGCTTTGGACAGGTGGACACCTATTTGGTGATCTGCGTTATGATGCAGTGCCATGTTTTTCATGCCTTGGCTGACAGGGTTCTACCCTTGGCTGTCAGAAGTTCGTTCTGTTCTTCCTGTGTCTCTTCACATACCCACATCTTTTTTTTTTCTAATTTTTTGAGCATTTCCTGACTTTTTTGGCACAACAATATGCTCCAGGTTCGTTGTGACTATTTCCTGCTTCCTCAGTCCTAGACTCAGGCCTGTCTCCGACAAGCTTAGGTTGCTTTTCTTGGAGCCTGATCCTGGCAGCCACACTGGGCTCCAGCTGTGCTCATGGCTGCTTGGCTGGCCCTGCCTCAAGGCCTCTCTGCTGCCAGAGCAAGGAGAGCAAGGAGAGCTGTGGGTTCACCAAAACCATGTGCATGCACGTGTGTCTGAGTGTGTGCAAGCATGTCTGCATGTGTGCACGTATGTCTGTGTGTGCACATGTGTCTGCGTGTGTGCACGTGTTGTCTGTGTGTGCACATGTGTCTGCATGTGTGCACGTGTGTCTGCATGTGTGCACATGTTGTCTGTGTGTGCACGTGTCTGCATGTGTGCACGTGTTGTCTCTGTGTGCACGTGTGTCTGCGTGTGTGCACGTGTGTCTGCGTGTGCACACGTGTGTCTGTGTGTGCACGTGTGTCTGTGTGTGCACACGTGTGTCTGTGTGTGCACGTGTGCCTGCGTATGTGCACGTGTTGTCTGTGTGTGCACATGTGTCTGCATGTGTGCACGTGTGTCTGTGTGTGCATATGTGTCTGCGTGTGTGCACGTGTGTCTGTGTGTGCACGTGTGTCTGCGTGTGTGCACGGGTGTCTGTGTGTGTGCACACATGTGCCTGAGTGTATGCATGTGTGTCTGCATGTGTGCATGTGTGTCTGTGTGCATGCACATGTGTCTGTGTGTGTGTGTACACATGCCAGAGTATATGCATGCATGTCTGCATGTGTGCATAGGTGTCTGCATGTGTGCATGTGTCTGTGTGTGCACGTGTGTCTGTGTGTGCACGTGTGTCTGTAATGTCTGTGTCTGTATTTATTAGTGGAAACCATGAGTCCGTGCCAATGTCTCCATCCCCGCCACCACTTCCATGGCTTCTCTGTCACCCCCTTTCACAAGGAGCATAAGGTGCTTGCCCCCTAATTCCCTGTTCATTCTGAGTTAAATGTAGAATCTAAATTTAAACACGATTTGTGGAGGGCGAGCTGTCCAGCCTAGCCCATTGTGCTCTAGGCTCCCTTGATGCAGAGAAGGCACCTCATTTACGAGCACGTTTCCCCAGGACACAGCGAATGTCTTGTACGTGAAAACATTCAGGAACCAATTGTTGACTATTTTAAATCATCAAACGCTGTTGTGTGGCCAAGCACAACCACACTGCGTCTTTTGTTTTGTGTCCTCTGTGCCATGGGAAGATCGAATTTTGCAGTGCGTAAAGGCTCTGCCACTTGCACCAGGCTGTGGCCGAAAGAGATGCTCCTTGTGGGAATGAAAACTGTGACTGGAGGCAGGACCTCGGGAAGCAGACGTCTCGAGGGAAGGTAGGAACTTGGGAAGCAGACGTCTGGAGGGAAGGCATCAGGACAGAGCCAGCCTCTTAGGAAGGCGGTAACTCTGCTGAGGGCCACGAGTCAGCACCTGTGTGTGTTGTGCAGGTGCCTTTTCCATGAGAATTCTGGACTTAAACAATGGCCTTTGTTAGGCAGGATGGGTGCTGCCCGGGGCAGGGATTAGCACTTAGGAGTCCAGGCAGGACTCCAGTCCTGCAGGAGTGAGAAAGACCAGCTGAGAGGCCAACCAGACTCCCGGACTTCTAAAGCTCTCTTTCCACGTTTTTTCTTCTTCTCTTGCTAAGTGTAGCCTAAAGCTGCCTAGTTACATATTTTAAGTTCGGCCTACGGGTTTCTCTGTACATAGTGAACTGTCCCTTAGCTGGATCTGTGAACAGAGGTGACCTGCTCCACGCCAATCATAGAATTGCAGTCAATCACAGGCAGCCACGCGTTCCGACCCTGTTGAAGTGGGTTGAAAGCTAGCGGGGAGCCAAACCCACTGTTTCTGGGCCTCGCTCCCTTGCAAGTCCTTCTTTGCCCAATTAAGCGCTATTAAATTTAATGTGTCTTACGTTTTCCTTTTAATACTCTTCATCTTTTTTCTCCTTCTCTTTTATTTCATTTTCCAGTTCTTGTCAGATAATGACTTCGTTGCATTGGAATATGCATTTAGTGCTACAAATGTGGTTTATTCCCTTCTAGAGAAAGCATAATCCCTAAAAGCTTGATTTTTAGAAATCTGGGGAGAAGTGACCAACCCTCACCCCCATTCTTCATTTTTTGCATTTTAAAATCAAAAATAAGAAAGGCTGCAGTAGAAATTAGAAGAAAATGTTGACAATAGTACTGTCCTTAAATGAATGATTTCTGATTCTGTGTATAAACATTCTGAGATTCGTTTAATTACCAAGCATTAATTTGTGGAAGAAATGGAAGGAATTGAATTACATACTCCCCAGTATATTCTAGCTCCACTTGGTGTCGACGATGAATGAAATTTTCTACATTTCTCATATGCAGTTGGAATTTCTCGTAAGATTATGTCAATTTTCTAAAAATCCCAATGATCACCACTATATATTTTGTAGCATGAAAACTATGACCCTTAAGATCAATTGTAATTTGCAGTAAAACAAAGTTCCTATAATAAAGTCTGTTAGGAATTTCCAGCTTCGCTCTGGCTCTGGGCCTGTGCTCACTTTGTTCTCAAGCTACTCTTGTGGAGTTGTGAGACGCCCTGACGTTTCCAGGCCTCACACAGCAACCCTACCCGTTTCCTTCTGCAGAGCCCTCCCAGAAGCCCCAGCCTGTCACCCTCGGGCCCCCCTGGCTGTGACTGCACGGTGTGCCAGTGGTGGACGGGAGCTGGGCCTGACCTTCCAGGACTCTCCAGTGGAGATGGGGTCATCCTCATTGAAGCCTCGCAGCTGCACAGTGGAGGATGGGCCCAGACAACATCAGGACCCGCTAAGAAGGAAGCAGGGACATGGGTGTTGGCCAGACACCAACAGTTTGTGTTATAAATATCTCCCCACGTGGCAAAGAGAAGGGAGACTAATGTTGCAAAGTGCAGGGCGCCTGCTGACACTTTGGGGCCATCCACGTTCACTCTCCAGGTGAGCAGCAACATGGCCTCTCCTCCACCAGTGTCAGTGGGGACAGGAAAAGGCCAACAAGGAGACGCAGCCCTGGGCTGTGGCTCTGCTCCCCACACAGTTTCCCCTGGGGGCCCCTGCGGGCTCCTGTGGGCTCCTGTGGGCTGCCTGGAAGCCTCTTCTCTGGGAATGAGGCAGTCACACCTGTGTCTTTCAGCTCCTGCACTGGGAGACAGTGGAGTCAAAAACTTTAACTCAAACTTGAGGTCAAAGTCTATGCTCCAGTTCAACTGACGAACACTGGCAGCAGAATCAGCTTGAACAGATCTGGGGGATCCCAGCCAAAGCCCCCACGCCTGAGTGTTCGGTGGCTCGCACAGAGAGAGCACACAGCGTTCACGGCTCCAGAGCCGCCTGCACGTTTGCGGAGAACATCTGTGGGCTACACAGCCTGGGACTCCTCCTTCCTTTTTCTTTCTAGGGATAGTCCCTGCCCGCTTCTTTTGAGGCCCTGCTCCTTCTCAGTAACTTGGAATTGGTGTTGGCACCAAGGCTAGCAAGTGATACTGTCCCCACTGGGCCAGGAGATGGCACAGGACCGAGCCCTGGGTATCACAGTCACTTGGATCCATGGGTGCGGAAATGTGTCAACACGGGCAAGTCACTAAAATGGGGCCTTTCTTTATTCCTCAAAATCTTCTCTTTTCTTTGCGTTGTTGTCTGGGAAGGAAAGACTGTCAAAAGGTGGATACAACAGCAAAGCACCATTTCTTCCCCATGTGGAGGGCAGCTGCCTGCCTGGGGAAGGGGGCGACCAACGTACAGGAAGAAGAGGGGGAGGCAGAGGCAGAAACATGAGCGTGGCATCGGCGCAGCGGACGGCGGCTGCAAGAGCCTGGCTTCTCCCGCTCCTGTCCTCGGTTCCAGTGACCGCTGCATAGCCTTTGTTTTGTCATTTGCTTGAGCTAATTTGAGTTTTTGTTTGTTTGTTTGCTATATAACAAGCCAAAGAGTCCCCTATGCTGTCAGTTTTATAGAAAGAATGCTAATGGCCGACGTAAAAATGAAAATATCTGTAACAGATGCTAAAACCTAAATGCCTCCCGTATAGAGGTGTGGAAGACGTTGGTAGATAGGGTGACCCACCTAGACACGTTTGTCTGGGACATCACCAGTTTTAAAACCAGACCTGTGTCCCGAGAACTCCTTTATTCCCAGACAAACCACACCCTTGCTCACTAGGGAAGTACAGTAAAAACCAGGCTTTCAAGCTGATAAAGCCTTTTTTCCCACTCCTAGAGGAAATTCTTCACAGTATCCCCAAAATTGCTTTCCTGAGGTGTTCCTCTTGGTTAAGCACCTGCTGATTGGGGGTCTTTAAGAACACAGAGGATTGAAGATAATGGCCTTTGCTCACTATTGGTGATGTAACCAGTGTTCTGAAAATGAAATACGATTTTAGCTAGAGCTTTATAGAAGTCAGTAGAATATTCGGAATTTTGTTCGCATTTCTGATCATCAAGGTGGCCACCACGGCCAACATGGTCAGGGCACCTGCACTGTGTCTCTTGGCCACAGCGGGTCCTTCTGCAGGTAGAGCTGCGGTCTTTGCAGTTGGGTGCAGCTAGCATGGCAGGTACACGAGCATTTGGAAGAGCAGTCAGGCCCCATGTGCTCAGCACATGTGTTTTCCAGGGCAGTTGGCAGAAACCATGAGTCTTTTTCCAGCTTTTATGTTTGGGAAGAGAGAGAAAGAGGTCAAATTTGCAATACTTTTGATGTTATTAAGATTGTCATTTGAATAAGTTTTTTAAAAATGTATAACATAATAACTGGATTAATACCAGCATGTTGAAAGATAAACTAATAACTGAACATATCCATTAATTTTTTTGGTATTTGCAGTGAAAACATCATTGTAATTGAAAACAACCTTACTGAAGAGGGAAAAATGATTTTTATGCCTCAAGCAAAACACACACATGTACACAAAAAATTAAATGCTTAAGCTTTATTTTTTTCTTTCCAAGAACATCTGGTTTACAGTATGCTGAAAGTAAATTTGGATTAACCTAGAAATTAAGTGTGTGTCATATACAAGCCATTGATTAAACCATATTAAAATATTTAGACCTCATGGAAAGGTATAAAACTCTCTACCATGTACAGATTTTTATTTCTTGTAAGGAAAGTAAACAAAACTATTTCAATGAATCCTGTGTCAAAAAAATTAAAATAAATCTGTGTGATGTCATCTGCCTCTGCCAGCCTGTCCATCCAAAGAGACGCACGATGGAAACGTGCAGTGCTTGTCCTGACCACCCAGTAACAGCTCTTTAAGCCTGAGGACGGTCATTCCTTACACTTCCATTCTCCAATGTCTTTGCTTTATGCAGGACCTCACGGGCATCTATGTTCATTCTTAAAATATTTTGTACTAATACAAAAATCGTGGATATGAGTCCAAGCCACAAACCCCGAGGCAAGAACTTGGTCCTGACCTTGAGTCTTCTTTCACCTGCAGAGCACTGCCCGGACTCTCAGGACCATAGGCTGTCCAGGCACTCCTGATTCTGAAGCCACGGGAAGTCCCAATTCGAGCCATTGTTGGCGACAACCAATCCCTCTTTAAGAGCTGCCGGTAAGGGCAACCTGTCTCAAGAGGCTTCCGATAGAGTCTGCGTCCTCTTCTGCATGTTGTCACCCACGAAGGAGGCCTGCGTGGCACAGAACCCACAGTGCCATATTTCTGAAGCAGTGGAAGGAATTGCTCTGGATGATGCCAGTGGAAGGAACTGCTCTCCACTGACCCGGGCGATGGACGCTGAGCCAGGAGCAAGTGAGACCAAGGTCCCATGAGATCAGCCGGGGCAGAGTGGGGGGATGTGGAATAAGCTCCTGTCCCTTCAAGGAGGCCAAGTAAGATAAGTTTCTAGTTCTGTCACATTCACAGACATCTAATTCATGACACAGAGCCTTGCTTTTTCCACCAAGAATAAAACACCCCAATCAGCAGCCTGTGATAAGGTCTCCCCACCTGCTCCCTCCAGCATCCCAGGAGAGAACGTTAACTACAGACCTTGTTTCATGTAATGTCTTATAATATCCATGTGTCTTAGAAAATAAAATTGTAGAGACCAAAAAGTCCAAATAATCAAATTATTTAATAGGAAATTTGCATGAGGACCCATGGTACCAGGACCTAACTACAAAAGCAGTTTTATGTCTAAAACACGAAGATATTTTGTTACTCAAGCTATACAGCATTTGTCTTTCCCTGACAAGGCAGTGTGCCTGAGAATGGATGGGATATAATTATTTTTTGTAATTCTAGAAAACTTGCTTGATGTTCATAAATAATCTATTCAATCACTTTAGCAAAAGGGAAATGTTAAAATGATGGAAAATTCTGTTCACCTAGACTTGTCTGCAGTCTTTAAATCATTCTCCACTCCATCCCTCTTGCTGACATTCGGAGATGATTTTAATTAAGGGCCTTTGACAAAGTACTATAGTCATTTAAAATTACTGGCTCAGGAAAATCTTTGTAAAGATGGCTTTAAAGAGTTCAGAAATCCCAATAGTTCTCAGTATCAAGAGTGTGCACTATAAAATTGTAAATGAGTGCACGCGCTAGCTGCGGTTATAAAGTGCTGTTGTTTTTCTGGCTTGACATTTCATGGATTCCAAGTGGGCCTAGCTTAGTGGTGCAACATAAATCACGGAACGGATCTGGATATTGTAAAACTTTAATATAGAAACATTTTAGAGGCTGTGAAGTTAACAGTAATCAGTGAGTATTCTAATAGTATGAGTTACTGCTAACATTATAATTACAGCATAAAATAATAATTTTTACAGGCAAGGAACACCGAAAACTAATGGCCAGGATGATTATAATAGCTATGAATTAATAGATCAATTGAAATTGTGATGACTATTTTAATAACGAGATTGAAGTATCTTTTGTGTTACAACAATGAGTCTAAGAGCATAATCAACACTCTTTTGTCAGTAAAAAACAATTCCTTTTAACTCCAAGCTCACCAGAATGATCCTAGAGTTGCATTGTGGTTACTCTTTCTCCTTGGAAACCATCCTTCCGTTCTCCTTTGCCCTGTAGAGACCTATTCGTCTACCTCATCCTGTAGGTTTGTGTGTGTGGGAATGTTTGTTCTCCTTTGCCCTGTAAAGTCCTATTCCTCTACCTCATCCTGTAGGTTTGTGTGTGGGGGGATATTTGTTCTCCTTTGCCCTATAAAGTCCTATTCCTCTACCTCGTCCTGTAGGTTTGTGTGTGTGGAAATGTTTATTCTCCTTTGCCCTGTAGAGCCCTATTCCTCTACCTCATCCTGTAGGTTTGTGTGTGTGGGAATATTTGTTCTCCTTTGCCCTGTAAAGTCCTATTCCTCTACCTCATCATGTAGGTTTGTGTGTGTGGGAATGTTTCTCCCGTATCAGAACAGAAGCACCTTGCAAGGGGAAAGCTTCTTTCTTTAAGGTCTCCATATCCTAACTTACCACAAAGGTACTGAAAATCAGCAACCATGGCTTGAGTTGCACGAACTGAGCTAGTTACACTGCATTACAGTGACTCTGCAGACATCACCAGACACAGCAAAGGGTCAGAAGACAGCAAGCCTTGGCCATAGCTGCTGTCATCATTCACTCCCCACCTCCTAGGAGAAGGAAGATGGAAACAAGTCAATTAGTTCATGAGACAGAAGCTCAGGAGTCATTGCACCACTCCTTATGGCTCAGTGGCTCAGATTCATTTTATAAAAACATACTAATTTCAATTTCATAAGGTATGATTCAAAGAGTCAGAAATTCATTGTCTATCAAGTGGTCTGAATGTTATCCTGCAGAATTTTCTCTGAAGATAAACTGGTTCATCTATAGGGCTGTACAATAGTGTCTCAATATCCAATCATTCTCCACTATGTGAATTAGGCCATGTGTTCTTCACTGGAACATTCGAAGATCTCTTGTTGAGATTGTGCAATTTTAGACACTGGGACATCAAGATAAAAGACACAGAAGCTCTGAGAACACACAACTTATTTTCACTTGTCCAAATTCAACATCAGATAGTAAGTTTTTATTCATTCATTTTTAAAATTATCATTGAAAAGTTTATCAACTTAGTTGTACAGGAAAATCAGTCATGTTTGTTAAATTGATCATCAGTTTGAAATCTGTCTTTCTGGAAAGAAGAAAAGATGCTGATCTGTGTGCCTGCATCCTTTGGTGAGGCCTGGAGATGACCTGGGAAAAGACGCTTGGTGACTGGGCTTCTCTGAACTGGCAGGAAGCAGAGAGAGGACACTCATGGTGTGGGGGCACTGGAGCTCATTGGGAACTGGAGTGCCCACATCCACCACACTGGGACCTGTGGATGAGGAGGGAGCGATGGGGTGGAGAGCAGCAGGGTCTGACTGTGCCAAGCTCACAGCCTCGTCGCAGGCCTTGGTGCCCACACAATGGCAGGTGGGCGGCAGCTACTAACCCACCGTCTTCTTCAGATGGAAGCTGTGCCCGCCCTGTGAGGAACTTGAGTCCCTGAGGTGACCGGAGGGCTTGCTATCCTTCCCACGGTGGACATCAGCCTGCCCAGAAACTCGGGCCACAGGCAGGATGCATCACACAAGGGTGCACCCAGGGAGAGAAAAGAATAAAACGTGATGTGCGTGACTGGGTCCTCCCGCCCTTGCGATTCCCTCACAGTGATGGTCTTCACAAACTCTGTAAAAATAAGCACACATGTGCCTTCATATTCCGAATGGTTCCTTCGCTTCCTGTCTATCAATCACACCCCTTCGAAAACGCCCCCGCCCCCGCCCTCGTTCCTCATCTGGATTCGCCATTCGGTGTCTTTTCTTCACATTCCTCAGATAGCACAAGGCCACCTTCTGAAGGGCACTGAAGTATGTATTTTACGTGAAAGCTCATGGCACCCACGCGGTTTGGAACTTCCTTCTTTGTTCCACTTGTGGTCCAGGAGTCATTTGATTGCCCGAAGAATCACAATCATAAAGCTCACAGGAAATCTTTTTTTTTTTTTTTTTTCTTTTTTTTTTTTTTGAGACGGAGTCTCGCTGTGTCACCCAGGCTGGAGTGCAGTGGCGCGATCTCGGCTCACTGCAAGCTCCGCCTCTCAGGTTCACGCCATTCTCCTGCCTCAGCCTCCGAGTAGCTGGGACTACAGGCGCCCGCCACCACGCCCGGCTAGTTTTTTGTATTTTTAGTAGAGACGGGGTTTCACCATGTTAGCCAGGATGGTCTCGATCTCCTGACCTCGTGATCCACCCGCCTCGGCCTCCCAAAGTGCTGGGATTACAGGCTTGAGCCACCGCGCCCGGCAAGCTCACAGGAAATCTATGGCATTCCACTCAGACCCTCATTTCACAGATCTCCTCAACTCCGTGGTTGCCGAGAGCCACACAGCCGGGGAAGGGGAGGTGAGGGCCCAGGCCGGGGACCCCTTCTCTTCTCCAGGCCTCTCCCCTGCACTGCAAACAGAGACTGACCTAGTAGTGTCTACTAAGGCTCCCACACCACTCACCATCAGTCAGAGCAAGAGCAGAGCAGAGCTACCCCTTTGCCTTCACCTTATTAAAGGTAGTAGAAAATAAAAGGTCTCCAGGACTCAGAAGCACCGTTAATGACACACCAATAGAAGCAAATGCAAAACTATTAGATTTATACTGAAGCTGTGCTTCGGCTCGGATGTGATTCACTTGCTTGCCTTTGGGCAAACAGCCTGCTAATACCCTCCTAATCTCTAACAGGCATCCTACATGGTTCTACAGGGAGCAGTCATCTGATTTTCAGCTTTGCAATGAATTTCTCCACATATGGTTTAGTGTCAAAGAAAATTCTGACTTTTCTTTTTTAGAACGGGAGAGATGATATGACACCAACTCAGAAACAAAGAGTCTATGCTCGCGGACCTGCCTGTCTGTCCTGCACCATTTCCCCCTCGCTTTTAACTGATATCAAAACTGAACGTGAGGCATGACTTAGAAACCAGGGAGGGGAAGGACAAAGATCTATTATGCATATACACATCTCACACCAGTATTCCCAGCACTGCCAGCATGGCTCTGATCGTGAATTAATATATCACATTGAAAGGAGGAGTGTAATAACAGCATAAGCGTAATTTTACCATAAGATGCACTGACGTGACAAATGTTTTCATA
The DNA here is from genome assembly GCF_003255815.1 of Theropithecus gelada. NCBI lineage: Eukaryota > Metazoa > Chordata > Mammalia > Primates > Cercopithecidae > Theropithecus > Theropithecus gelada. Next base: position 70,848,441 of record NC_037686.1, read on the forward strand.
CAGATACACCTCTGTATGAAAGTATCTGTGCTACTATATTCCTTGGTGGCCTTGTTTTTGCCATGATTTGGCATATTTGGGATAAAGGTGTAAGGTCTTTTTCAGACAGCTATACTTTTTTTGTTGTTGTTTTGTTTCGTTTTGTTTTGTTTTTGAGACGGAGTTTTGCTCTTGTCCCCCAGGCTGGAGTGCAATGGTGCAATCTCAGCTCACTACAACCTCCGCCTCCTGGGTTCAAGTGATTCTCCTTCCTCAGCTACGCGGTTAGCTGGGACTACAGGCATGCACTACCCTACCTGGCTAATTTTGTATTTTCGGTTGAGACGGCGTTTCACCATGTTGGTCAGGCTGGTCTTGAACTCCTGACCTCAGGTGATCCGCCCACCTCGGCCTTGCAAAGTCCTGGGATGACAGACATGAACCACTGTGCCTGACCAGACTGCTAGAAGTTTAACCAGTTCACACAATGGAAAAGGTATCAGCTGGAGACGATAAAACACATGAAGATAGGGTTATCTAAATATTAAAATATTAACTTAAAAGTTTAAAGACATTTATTTGGATATGTGTTCTTAGGGTACCTTTTCAGTATCTTTTAATCTTAAAAGTATTGCTTTAAATATGAACCCTCCTGTTCCCACCCAAGTGAACCATTTCCTTCCTACTTCCGCCCAAGTGAACCATTTCCTTCCTACTTCCGCCCAAGTGAACCATTTCCTTCCTACTTCCATGAAGCATCGTGCAGAAACATATTAGATACTATTAATGACATAAACCTTATAAAATTATTTCAGATTAACACAGAAGATAACAATTATTTTAATAGATATTCCTTATGTTCTTATTTAAAAATAATGAATTATTAATACTTTAAAAGAATGAAATAATTTGCCTGTGGTCACTCATGAAATGAGATAGTACATATATCATAATGCCTTTTACAATTTACACTGAAAGAAATAAATGTGCTTTGAAAAGTAAAGGTTGATACAGACAGGCAGAGACAGAAGCCTGCTGTCTAGGTGAGAGATGGACTTAGACCAGCTGCAAACTTGGAGAACTCTGAAAATAAATTCTAAAGTTTTATTTTTTCTCATAAGAATGAATTGCAGCTGTATTTTCAGTTGCACGGATTCTCTATTGTTTCATTGATAAAAATGAGAAATGCGACGTTCTTGGCACCACAAAAGCCTTCTTCAACCCTGATACTGTTTCGTGGGTGAAGTCGTCTCTATTTATTTATGCTTTGCCCTGGTCCACAGGATGCATGAGAAAGCGCAGACTTTAAATCATCACCTTCAACACCCTCATTTTATAGCCAGGAAACAGACAAATGCAGGAGCAAAAATGGATAAGGGTTGGATGACTTAGTGGCAAAGTCAGATACAGCCAAGGGAATCTGATTTTAAGTTTGATATTTATTCCACTTTTCCAGGCCGCCTTAATTATATCACAGCAAGAGAAAAGAGGAAGTTTCTCCTTCAATGATGTTTTTCTGAGAAAAATGGGAGAGTTATACACTATGAAGCAGGATGCAATGAAATGAATGTTTGAAACATGGGCAGCAAGTTTCAATGACTCTGACCAGAGAGTCCTGACTTTCTCTATCAAATGGTTTGTTGGGCAACAATTGGTCCAAATATTTCAGGTGCTATAAACACCATCATAAAATTAGTTAATTCAAGTATCACGAACATCATCTTCTCAGCACCATTGGCTGGGTTGCTTTTTGATGAGTTTTCTACGGGCTGTGATGATTTGCTGCTGCACTGTGATGTTTATGGGCTCAATAAAGGGAAGGTTCTAAAAAGATTATAGGCACTGAAAAAGGAAATATAACCTTTTCTTTGGGAGAATGGAGCAAAACCGACCACACATTTTTGGAATTTCTTGCCTGCCATGAAGAGGTGATGGTTCCCCATTGACATCCTCAGTTGTTTTATACCCTCAACAAAAGTCTTCAGGGGGCAGAATAAAAGTTCCAGATAGAAGACAAACTATGTTCTGTTTTCAGCGGGAAGCTAATACATCTTGTCAGTTTGAGATCCATGAAGAAGGGTCCTTCATTGAGTAGACACAGAATTCCAACTGGCATATTTTGAATTGACTGGGTGTCTCTGCAACCATCTAGCTCCTGAAAGCACCAATATCCTCTCTATTTTTAAACTCCTTTCTGGATCATGAACATATGTATAGGGATTACAAACAAGTATCATTTAGAATTTGATTGGTTCTGGCCGGATGTGGTGGCTCACGCCTGTAATCCCAGCACTTTGGGAGGCCGAGGTGGGTAGATCACAAGGTCAGGAGATCGAGACCATCCTGGCTAACATGGTGAAGCCCTGTCTCTACTAAAAATACAAAAAAACTAGCCGGGCGTGGTGGCGGGCGCCTGTAGTCCCAGCTACTTGGGAGGCTGAGGCAGGACAGTGGCATGAACCCAGGAGGCAGAGGTTGCAGGGAGCCGAGATCGCGCCACTGCACTCCAGCGTGGTTGACAGAGCGAGACTCCATCTCAAAAAATATAAATAAATAAAAAAATAACAATAAATAAATAAATAAAGTAACAATAAAAAAGAATGCGATTGGTTCTAATTATGCAGACTGTAGAAGCTGAGAAGGGATTTGAGGATGTTTAGACCCACACGGTAACTCCCAAGCTTAGAAAAACATAACGCTCACGACTTTTACTTTGGTGTTTGGGAACTATTCTTCTTGGACTTCATGAGGATAAAAAGAAGAAAATTTAAGAATTGAATTGTGTCCATGTTCGAGGTTGGATATTTCGGTTTTGGTTTGTTTTAAAAGAGTTTTGTGGTTGAACTTCACCCTGGTTTCTCGTTATAAATTATCTCCCAATGTGTGGAATGAGATGAAAGATCACAGGTGATAGATTTTCCTTGCACCTGACTGATGAAGGCTCCCCATTTGCATGACTCCCTCCTCGATGACTTTCGTGGGCTCTGCTCCAAGACTGCGATTTCCGCTTCTCCCTCCAGCAGCCCTACTGGCTGCTGAGTCCATGCGCAGCTCAGGGCTGTTTCTTGTTCCTAATTCTATCGTGCTTGTGTGCTAATTTTTCAACTTGGTGTCAATGATCTCCCCAGAGATATCTGGAATATTTTCAAGATTTTTAAATCAATTTGTGTTTCATGCATTGACTGATTAAGTGGTTTGTTTAAACAACACATTGCAAATTTTATTCTGCCCCAGAACACTTAGGAAAGGAATGTCCTCCTAAAATCAGTACACAAAGATTTGGTTTAGTTTATGATTAGCTAAATCAGAAAGTTTAAAAAGTACTAATGTGAAACAACTTTGTATGATAGAATAATGGTGGATCCATGTTATTAGACATTTGTGGAACCCCATACAATGTGCTGCACCAGGAGCAAGCCCTCAAGTAAGCTATGGACGCTGGGTGAGGGAATCTGTCAGGGTGGGTCCATCTGTGGCAGCCATAATGGTGGATCCATGTTATTACATATTTGTGGAATCCAATAGAGGGTTACAGGAGTGAACCCTCTTGTAAGCTATGGACACTGGGTGATACCATCCATCAAGGTGGGTCCCTCATGGCAGCTAGTGATGCTGTTTTGGGAGGCAGATCATCAGGGAGGCTGTGCACACTGGGGGATGGGGACGTATGGAAGATCTCGGTGCCCTCTGCTCCATTTTGCTGTGGACCTAAAGCTCTTTAAATAAAGTCTTTTTTTTGAGACAGGGTCTTGCTCTGTTGTCCCGGCTGCAGTGCAGTGGCCCAATCTCAGTTCACTGCAACCTCTGCTTCCTGAGCTAAGTGACTCTACTGCCTCAGCCACCCAAGCATCACAACATCTATTAATGGGTCAAAATTTATATTTTTATACAAAGGATACATAGTTTTCAATAGGCAATTCCCTAAAGCAAGTTTACGCTTCCCGAATCACCCCCAAGCAGCCCATGCCCACCTCTGCCATTCCTGGCAGATGATCCCAAATCCCTGTCTGTGCATCTTCTAGGTTTAGGATAGAATCTCACTCTGTTTTCTTTTCAAGATGGTTTATCTTTGACTTGGGACCTGTGACCTTTGTCTTCACATACAAACCCTCTTCCTCCCAGCGAACCAAAGCCAAGGCCACCCTCCTCTCCGTCTCAGGTGCTCCCAACTGAGCTCTGCAGCTCCCTGCCGCTGGGTCTGAGCAGGGGTTGGGCACGTTTAGTGGGGGACCACATAGGGGATGGGGCACAAGAGTCAGCCTGGAAGCCAGGGGGCAGGGAGCTCGGAAGCCATGTCCTCCCCACAAAGCCAGGTGACAAGGTGCGGGGCACAGTGAGGAATCCAGGACAGAGGGAAGGATGCTAGACTCCACAGGAGCCAGGGGTGGTAGGGTCAGACCCTGCACCATTTTTTGTGGAAAATATTCCTCTAAGAAAGGACCAAGGGGTGCAAGGGGCCGACGACAGCGTTTGAGCGGAGAGCTGCAGCAGACCCTGTTTCTGGGGCCCTGCATCTGCCTGAGGCCCAGAGAGTCACCCGGGCAGCACTGCTGTTCCTGCATTCCAGTCTTCTGCCCAGCCCTGAGGTCCAGAGGAGAACCACAGCCCCATCTCAGGGCTTCATGAGAGGCTCTCAGGGCATGAAGCTTTCCATGCAGCCACAGCACAGGGACACTGTGATGCTATTGAACATGCATTTCAGAGGCTTGAGTCAGCATTAGGGGTGTTCTTGTGTTTCCAAACAAGGTCCATGGCAAAGCCCAAGCATAGGGGCCTCACTAGAAACTGTCAGCCATGTTCCCACGTCCGTTCAGACCCGGCTCATCCTGGGGCCCTCTTCACTTGCTGTTTTTGCTAATTGTTTGGCTCTGATCCACACCCTCGAGCAGCTGATCTGTGTCACTTCCATGTGACCACACTTGAACCCTCAGATGAAACCCCACATCCTGCTACAGTTAGAAAAGAGGCAGCATCTCTTTTCCCTAAAACAGTCACTTCCCTAAACAAGTCAGCTTGCACTGCATCCCAGGGACTTGCTCCTTCCTAGAAATTCCTTCTTTGTGACTCTTCCTAGGAAATGAGTTATGAGCTGTGGGTGCCTGCACGGCCTCATCCCTGCAAAGGCAGGTGTGCATTCCTGCCCACGGCGGGAGATGCTGCCTCCCTGGCAGTCACGCCGCTGTGAGTAACCACCTGTGGAGAGTCCCTGTTCAGCACCCTTCTCTGTTGTCACAGTGCATAATCTCCGAGAATGCCCTAATTTCTCTCATTCTCTAAGCCTGCCATCAGGGCTGAGACAGGCTCATCCCTCTGAACAGATGAGATTAGTCGATCATGTAAAGTCAAAAGGGGGATTATGATGCTTGTAATACACTGAGTCAAATTAAATGCATTTTGTTTGCACATCAGAAGATCCTGTTGCTAGGCTTCAGTGTCTTCCACTGGGTATAATAAATTGCCAATAAAAAACAAGTGTACGGGGGGAAAACTCTCAAGCAGAGAGTAGGAACAAAGTGAAGATGGTGGTTGCTTTCTTTTTTTTTTCCTTGTCTGTTCAACCTAGTCAATGAGATGCTTCATCCCAACAGTGCCTCTCAGTTTTAATATCAAGTGGGAACTAAAGCACCAGAGAGCTCTGTTCTGAATGGCTGGTTCTGGCTTTCGGTCTCATGGTACTTCACACTCAGCATCCTGTCTATATATAGCATGTGTCTAAAAACAGCCGTCATTAGAGACCTGCAGAGACTGTTTGGAAGCTCCTGGGCCCAAAAATATAGCATATGTCCCAGGATATTTATAACACCTCCTCTGCTCCTCTCTCGGCCACTCCTGTCTCTAAATGCTGTCTCCCATATTATTGGAATCAGATAAAATAAATCCCTTTCTTTGAAGATTCTAAGAATTCTCCAAGAAAGAAGAAAGACCCGGGAATACTCCCAGGCAGGGGAGACCCTCCAGCAAATGTCTCAGGCTTATTTAAGACAGATCTTGGCGCTGGTGAACATGGACAAAATCTTTACAAAGACATACATTAGTAAACTTCATGTCTCTGATTTTTCAAATGTGACAAGGTCAGAGTGTACATGGATGTGGATGGCCCCTCCTAGAACACCCCACTCAGGCATCCCCTGGCATCTACCGCATCCTCTGAAGCCCTATCATCCTCTAACACAGCCCTGGCCAGGTGTGGACGTGCTGTTGCACCTGATGGCTAATTACTTCTCCCATCAGCGCCATCTTGGTGTGTTATCTAATGTGGTTTTTTCCAGGATGATGCATCAAGTCTTTTGTTACAGTAGTGGTAGCTTCTTGGAGAACTATGTGAAACGAAAACCTTGATGAGGACTCCTGGCTTCCACTTGGAATGTTGAAAGGTAGGAAGCACCTCGTTCTTGCCACACAACAACAATGGTGGGACATATGAGGAGTCACAATTTTATTGTGAATCCATAAGAGAACTGAGGGCGGAGGCAATCGATCAACTCGAAATCTGTGGAGCGACAGGCGCCTATAGGGAAAGACGGACACATTTCTCTTGCTGGCCAGGCGGACAGCAGCAGACAGCCACCAGAAGGGTTCAGCTATGTTGTTTACTGAACAGCTGAAGACCACGTGTTGGCTGGCGAGGGGACGCAGGAGCCCGGGGGCTCTGGAACAGGGGAACTGCTCCCATCCATGGATTCTTAACTATGCACCTCAGTGGGTGTTCACAGAAACATTTGGCTGGCAGGAGTCCCAAGGCAGCATCCCTCAAGGTGCGTGTCGGGGGAGGAAGGGGTGGCAGGGACCAGCGTCCACTGTGGGGAGTCCCATCTCTCCTACGGAGCAAGACCTCCAGACACTGGGGAAGGACCACACACACTGTCCCTCTTCGGGGACTGAAAGAAGCTGATTGCAGATGGGATAAGAGAAAACTTAGAACAAGCTACCCCCATTTAAAGCAAAAGCAGTAGCAGTGAATTATGTGTTTGTAGCGTATGTAAAAGTAAAATATATGAAAAAGTAACAAAGAGAATTGATGGGAGGAACCGACTGCCCGGGGTGAGGAAGTCCACACATGTGGCAATGACACACACGTTCAGGTGGCCTTAACCAAAGATCTATGCTGCAAATACTAGGGCAAATAATGGAAATAGTATAAAATGAGATATAAACCATAAGCTAACAAAATGGCGGATTTTATCTAACCACATCAATAATTACATTAAATTAAAGCAGGCTAAAGACATTGATTAATGGAGTTTATCATATTAGATAATGAGTAAGACCTGACTGTATTCTGCCAACAAAAAATGCACTTTAAATACAAAGAAAAAGATAGGTTAAAAGTAAAAGGGTAAAAGATGATATACTATGCAAGCACTAATTTAAAGGAAGTTGGAGTCGCTACTATATTAATTAATATCAGACACAGTAAATTTCAGAACAAGAATATTATCAGGGCTAAACACGGATATTACATGATGGTGAAAAGTCAATTATCCAAGACAACAAATACAAAACATGAATGTTTCTGAAGTTAAAATTCGAGGTTCAAAATACTTATAGCAAAAACTGGTAGAACTGCAAAGAGAAGTAGGTAAATTCAAATTATCTTTGGAGATTTCAGCAGCCCTTTCTCAGTAACTGGCAGATCTACTAAACAGAAAGTTAGAAATTATAGAGAAAAACTGAACATCACCAACCCCAATAGAATTTAATAAACACTTATAGAACACCCCATTTAAGAACATACATATTCTTTTCATGTTCACACATTTACCAAGATAGACTATATTCTAGTTCTTCAAACAAGGCTTAATATATTTATAAAGATTTAAATCATATGATGTATGTATGTTCTTGGAACAAATGTAATTAAATTATAAATCAATAATAATCTAAAAAAATGCTAAAATATTTGCAAATTGAATGAAACTCTGCTAAATAACCCATAGGTAAAAGAAGACATCATAAGGAAAAATAGAAATTCTTTTGATCTAAATGAAAATAAAAACACAACATATCAAATTTCTGGGATGTTACTAAGGCACTACTTAGGGAGAAGTTGGTATCAATGTGCATTTACATTGGAAAAGAAGAAATGTTTCAAACCAGTCACCCCAGTGTACACCCTAAGAAACTGGAAAAGAGAAGCAAATAAAAAGCAAAGTAAACAAAATGGTGGAAACGTAAAGATCAGTGAAAACAAATAAAATAGCAAAGAGGAAAGCAGCAAAGAAATCAGAAAAAAAAAAGCTGATTCTTCAAGAAGATGACTAAAATTGTAGAATCCCTAGACAAAACAATTGGGAATAAAAGAGAAAGGCAGAAATTACCAGTATCAGATAATAGAGATGGCTCTACAGGTACCCAAAGGAGAATAGGGGGATATTATGAACAACTCTATACCCATTCATTTAACAAATTAAATAAGATGAACAACTTTCTTGAAGCACACGTAGTTCCAAATTTTATGCAGGAAAAAATTGAACAGACAACTTTAATAGCTTATGTCCACTAACACAATTGAATTGTAATTTGGAACCTTCCCAGAAAGAAAATTTCAGGACCAGGTGGCTTCCTGGGTGAATTCCGTCAAACATACAAGGAATAAATAAAACCAGCTTTAGAAAATATCTTCTAGAAAACCAAAGAGGAGGGAATATGGATGAATCCCATCAAACATACAAGGAATAAATAATACCAGCTTTAGATAATATCTTCTAGAAAATCAAAAAGGAGGGAATATTTTTGTACTGGCTCTATGAAGCCAGCTTTACTCTGATACCAAAACAAAGACATTACAAGAGAAGAAAACTATAGGCCAATATTCCTTAATAACATAAATGTAAAAATTCTAAACAAAACCTTGGCAAATTGAATCTAAAAATGGATTGTATACAAAGATGGATAAGGCCACATGGTTAATTGGAGTTTTTCCCAAGAATGTAAATTTTATTTAGCATTTAAAGAGAAATCCAATATAATTCACCATATTAACAAATAAAAAAGAAAAGCAATATGGTTAACTCTATGGAAGCAAAAATATTATTTGACAGAATCGGATATCAATTCACGATGAAAAACTCTCAGCTATCTAGAAACAGAAGAGAGCGTCCTCAACCTGATAAAAAGCGTCTATGAAAAAACCTATGGCTCACATCATACTTGATGGTGAAAGACTGTTTATTTGTACGTGTTGGCAAGGGAAGGTTCACAGAAGATGGGCTAGGACAGTCTAGACCTCACAATAATTATACCCTTGTGGCCATTTCACTTTACATCTGCATTTATGTTGGGAAGGAGAGATCAACCCACCAGCTTTTGCTGATAAGTGATCAACACATTCATATATTAGACCTAGGAATTTGGGTCTTATTGGTTTATTCTTTAAACTGTATTCATCAGGACCATTTGTACATCCAAACTATGTTTAAAGAAAAGTAATTTGCCTTCAGAGTAGCAGAGTAAACATAAGCATTATATGTCACTGCCAAATTGAACGAAAACCATCTTGATACACTGAGACCTCCTAATAAGTGGAGGGGCTTTTGGCTAAATAAACAACTTAAAAGGCACCGTACAATAATGGGAAGAGAGTGAGCTTTTTGGGGGACAGACAGTTGTATTCTTTTGAGCTACGGCTTCCTTGGTCTTAAAGCAGAATCAAAAAAGCTCAGCAGGGTTCGTGGAGATGTCTGTAGAATTCTCACCAAATGACGGCTGATGCTTTGGATATGGTTGGTAAGCATGGTCTGGCTTACTGTATGCCTGGGTGTGTCATATAGATGAACCCCATGTGAAGACAGGTTCTCTGAAAAGAAATGTGGAGGAAAGAAACTTTATTCAAGTGAACGGTTTGCAGACTGGGGAATCTTTGGTGTAGACGTGCATTCTGGAGCAGACCAAAGGGAGGATTTGGCTTTTAAAGAGAAAGTTCTCACCCGGGTTCCCAATCAGGTCTGTTTAAGCAAATGAAAGATTCAGGCTTGCTTAGTGTAGGTCCGTCTAGGTAGCTGAGCCCTGCTTCAATGGGGCAGCTGAGCTCTGACCGGTTGGCTTAGGTGAGCTCTGACAGTTCCCAAGTTGAACAAAGGTGTGGGTTTTCAGGGAACTCAGCCTGCGTGACTGCCAGTCACTGACTGCTTGTCTCTATTTTAAATTTAGGCCCAGTTAGCCAGTCGCCATCCATCTTGAAGGTTTGGCTCTTTCGGGTTCACGATTGTTCACCAGTTGTGGTGTGTGGTGTGTTTAAGAAAACCCAAGCATGTAAGTCTAAATTTTAAAAATTAACAAATTGGGAACAACCATTCACTTTACACAAATGGCTTTTATAAGCATTGTTTAATCATTGAGCATTAAATCATGATTTGATTTATACATATACAAATTTTGAGATATATATGAATCACACCAGAAAGGCTCATATCTGTAATGGAACTTAAGTATACGAAAATTGTATACTTGATCATCAACCAGCAAATGAGTTGTATTGGCAAAGTTATGTGACACTTTGAATAGATTGATTTAAAAGTGGGACTTGTAGAGCGCTGTCCTTGTTACAAAACAAGCAGACATCAGATAGAGGCTGTCTTCTGTGACTGCCTCCTTCTCCTCAAAATCAGTGCCCGGAGGAAAGTTGTACCCTTTTCTTTTGATCCCCAGTGGCTACTGTGGTCACTGGGCATCACGGCCATTCAGCGCAGATGACGTGGAGGGGCTAAATAAAATTGTTGTCCAGTCCTCTGGGACATGACTAATATTTTTTGGCAATTTCAGATTGACTGGTAGACAATGTTTTAGATACAACTTTCAATTCAGATTGCAGTTAATCCATTCAAAATACCTGCAATAAGCATGGAAGTTCTCAGTTGAAACTGACAATTTCTAGTGCCTATTTTGCTAAATTGTGATCTTCATTCCAGAGCATAACAGTTATCTGTTATGGAGTGTGCGGGTTCATTAATTTATGCTTAGAACTGCTCCTGACAGTGGATTCTTTTTGGCTTCCAAGAACCTTTCATTGACTAGTTTAAGCTTTAAACAAAAATACTACCAAGGTCATGTGTGTCATCTACCCTGTACTCTCCATTGACCCTGTTTCTTATACTTTCTAGAGGGAGTGAACCAAAGCATATATACAAAAGGGTCTCTATCAAAGCCAGGTTGAGGGGACAAGAGAGAAAGAATAGCTTAGAAATTAAGTCCCTTCAAATTAATTTGCACAGACACTTTGGCTTTGGATCAGATTATCAAAGTGTTTAGCACTTATGGCTCAGCTTCCAAAATGTGCATGCCCAATATAATTAGGGGTAATTTTCATTCATTATGCACTAAAGGCTGGTTAGGCTGGTGGTGGCTCAAAACTCTATTCTAACAGTGACATTACATGTAAAGCCCATAATGTCACCATGAGTTCACCCCAAGAAGAGCTACCACCTAGGTAAGTGAGGAGACAGTAGCATCCCCTGCCTGGCCAGCCCATCCCCAGGCATGGGCTGAAAAATGTAAACCATTGGATTGGATCTGACATCTCGAGTCAAGGCCTCTGCATCCCCGATGTGTGTATCTCTGCCAATTAGAGACCAAATCTGCAGCAGCTTGGATGTTATTATTCATGGGAGGGTGGTCATGAGATCCTTACATGATCACAGGGTGGGGGACCGTGTTCATGCATGTATGTGTGCATGCATGCATGTGGTATTTGGTGTGTACACATGTATGTTTATGTTTATGTGCGGTATTTGTGTTGTGAATGCATGTGTGTGTGGCGTGTATGTGATGTGAGTGGTGTATCTGTACATGTGTGTTTTGTACATGTGTGTAGTATGGTGTATGTGGTGCATGAGCATGGGTGTATGGTATGTTTATGGTGTGTACCTGTAAGTGTCTGTTCATGTGTGATGTACATGCAGTGGTGATGTGTCTTGTGTGTAGTGTGTGTAGTGTAATGTGTGCTGTATGTAAAGTGTGTGTATTTTTGATGTGTGGTATATGTGTGGTGTGTGGTGTGTTTATCTGCACATGTGTGGTGTGTGGTGGTGTGTGTGGTATGTAGTGTCTGGTGTATCTGTACATGCATGTGATGGTTTGTACATGCATGTTGTGTGTGTAGTGTGTGTGATACGTGAGGTGTCTAGTGGTGTGTGTGTATGGCATGTGGTATGTGCTGTGTCTACTATGAGTGGTGTGCATGTGCCATGTGGTGTGTGTGGTGAGTGGTGTGCGCGTGGTGTGTGGTGTGCCTTTGGTGTGTGTGTGGTGTGTGGCACGTGTGTGGTGTGTGGTGTGTGTGGTGTGTGCATGTGCCATGCCATGTGGTATGTACTGTATGTGTGTGTGGTGTTCATGTGGTGTGTGTGGTGTGTGTATGTGTGTGG
>NC_037686.1:70860902-70992391 GCF_003255815.1 Theropithecus gelada
TGTGTGTGGTGTGTGGTGTGTGTGTGTATGGTGTGGGGTGTGTGTTGTGTGCGGTGTGTGTGTGTGATGTGTGTGGTGTGTGGTGTGTGTGCTGTGGCGTGTGCCGTGCGTGTGCGCACCGTGGCCGGGAGGCGAGAGGAAGGGCCGTGGGGAGCTGCGGCCGCGTCCCCGGACACTGCTGGGCGGTTGCTCAGGTCCAAGGAGCGGACGCCGTGAGCACTTTCCTGGCCGAGGCCTTGGCTCCTGGGAGGCTCCGGCAGCATCGGCGACAGCGGAGCAGGGTCTCGAAGGACCGACCAGGCGGCCCGAGAAGAAGGAAGGAGGCCGAGGGGCGGCGGGGACCCCGCACCTGCCCCTGACGCGGGAGTGGACGCGAAGGGTGGGCCTGGGCGGGGGCTCGGGAGCGGGGAGGTGGGAGTTGGCAGCCCCAGGCCGGCGGAATGTGCAGGGCGGGGCGGGGGGTCTTCCCCGTGACTCCGAGGTTGGAGCCCCCCTGACTGGGAGGCGGACAGCAGGTGTTCGCAGAAGGCAGGAGGAGCTGGAAGCTGCGGTGACCCAGCTCATGCGGGTTTCTGGGGGCTGTGCAGGTGGAACCATCTAGAAAGCGGTGGAAACGGGCTGGGGAGTCTCACACGCAGAGCGTTTTAGACCGAAGGTGGCCTTCTTGGCTCCCACGAATCCCTTCAGGGTTTGGAAGAAATCAGCTCAGCAAAGTCCAGCGCCTTCCCTCAGTCGTGCCAAGGGGGCAATGCCAGGTCTCCTGGGTCAGAACCACGGGACAGCCAAGGGCATTCTCAAGGCTGCCAGCCTGTGGGTGTCGCCTCGTTCAGCCACTTTCGGAGGAAGTTGGTGGGGGACAAGGCGCACGTTGCAGATTTAGAAAAGGAAGGGACAAGTGCCTGGGCGCACGGGGACCCTCAGAGACCTGCTGAACCAGTTCATTTCCAATCAAAAGGAGCGCTGGTGTGGGGTATGAAGGACGCGTCTTCCTGCCGTGTCAGCATCTGCTATTAGAAAAACCTTGACTTCTGTTTGGACAATGAAAATGTGGGACAAACTCGGGTGAAGAAATTCAGCCCAGCTCCCCCGTTTCACAGGAACATTCCAGAGTTCACAGCACAACCACTCCTCCTATCGATTACAGTAGGTTGATCGGAGAAAGAAAAGGATGATTATCTCCAAAAAGGATTTGGTAGACAAAATCAGTTATTTAATAAACCCGTTCTTGCTAAAGCACTGTCCATTTTACACTGGAGAGCTTTGCAATAACGCTCTCGGGGAATTCCTTAGGACGATGGCTTTCCTGGGCACACGCTCACGTGCTAACTAACTTGTCCAGGGAAACGCAGGGGGATAATGGGGTCTGAACGAAGCTCCTTTTCCCTGGAGTTTTCATCTAGTAGCTTAGTGTACTGAGCCAGAACGCTTCCCTACATGAGTTTCTGGATTAAGAATTGATGGTGGGTGAAAGCGTTAGAATAAAACAATGCAATGCTGGAATACATTTTCTAAAGGCTACATTTCATTAAACTTTAAAATCCAAAATAGCATCTAAAAATATATTGTTTGCTTGTTTAATTTTTTAATTTATATCTGACTTGAAACCAAATAATTACATTGTACTTTAGTAAATGAGATCCCCACCGCTCAGCATAGCTCCATTTACTCGGATGTTTCCATAGAGAGAGAAGGAAGACAGTGACCACTGGCTTGTGCGCCCAGTCACTCAGAAGTCACTGCCTCTGCACGTTTGGGACACAGTCGAAGTCTGGCCTGAGATCTGGGTACGCTGTCATAGGGCTGCCTGTGTTCAGAGCACAACTGTGCCACACTTCATGGCCAGCTTTGAGGGACACAGAGTCCAGTGTGACAATCTGGTTTTGGATTTACTAAATGGTGCATTTTTTTTCTTCCTTTAAGCCCTACTCATCAGATGCTGTTGAGTATCAACTATGCACCAGCTCTAGAACAGACACGGGGTCCCCAGTGCTCCACGATGCACATATGTCCTGGCCTCACCGCCATGCGTGTGTTCCTGCTTCCACACCAAAAGAATGCATTAGCGGGGCTCAGAAGGGGACAGTAAGCGCAGCATTCCTGGGACGGGGGCTGGAGTGGCATCTGCGGGGAGAGAAGGAAGAGCTGTGTGCTGCTGGCCAGGAGACCCTGCCGCCTGTGGGCCCTCATGGCAGCCTGCAGTACTGGCCATGTTCTTTAGTGCTTTTTCTGTCCTGCTGTGAAATTAAAAAGAAAAAAATCACATCTTTTTTATGCCCTTCTCTTCAAGTCCTGAGTATCACAAAGAGTCCCCAACTCTCAACTCCAGAAGAGGAGGTTAAGAGCTGATGAAGAGTGAGATAGTATCTTTGAGAAACAAGAAAATCCGTGCTAAGAAAGTGAAGGTAATGGTTGTTGTCTGAGCATTCTTTTAGTTTTTCTTTTTCTTCTAATGGACGACTTAATATGCATTTCTTAGATCCTACAAAATTAGTTAAAAGAGCTGAAAAATTCATCCGGTTGTGTGGCTATGATAAGGTTAACTTTTAATATTTCTCCTATACCTTCTGTGGGGAATAGATTCTGCTGTCTTGTCAACATCTTGATGTATGAAATACATTTTTGAATAATTTAAATATGGAAAAATGACAAATCACTGTGAACAAAATCGAGTTCAGTTTTCAGAAGGCAGAATTCTGCATCTCTGCATTTCCAGTGCAGGATCTGTCTCTCTGTCGAACTCTCTGCTGGGTCATGAGGGTCAGACCAGAACTCAGCCCATCTGGACGAGCAAAGCCACGGAAGAGGATCCAGCCGGTCTGTTCGGCTCTTCTCGTTCATAAACCATCTCTTAATCTTCTTCTTCTTTTTTTTTTTTTTTTGCAGACTGTAAACCAAAAGTGCTTTTGTCTTTTGCTAAACAAAATGTCACAAGGACACACAGATGGGAGCGGGGAGCAAAGCTGTGTGCAGGCGGTTCCTCACCTGAGCTCACTCTGTGAGCCGGAGAGTGACCACGTTGCTCCTCTGTCCTTGGTTAACGCGTGTCTGGGGCTCAGCCCTGCAGTCAAAGCTTCGGATTGCCAACGGCATTTTCCCTTTGCAGGGTGGGTGTTTTGAATGTGCACACACAGCGGCAGGACACGTACTTTAGATCACAAAGGGATTAGCCAAAGGCAGCATCTCCACCTCCAGACTGCACAGAGGGAGACAGACGAAGCTTTGGAGTGGGGAAGTCTCCTCGCAGTCAGCCCTCATCCTCCATTCAGATCTGGTGCTGAGTTTATATTACGAATAAAAGGACCTAAGTTGCTTTTTCTAAAACTGCTAATAGCGTGTGTTTAAAACATTCCCTTTTTCAGCAGTTATATTTACTATTTTTATACTACACAATAGTCTAATTATTTGCTGTTGGCCAACAAATCCTCTCAAAGCATGCATCTGTTTTAAGATAAACAGGGAACAACAGACTTCCTGGTACTTTTAAGCACAAAGGTTGCAGAACACAGAGGCTGGGAAGGTTTCCACTGATTACTGTACTGACAAATAATCTTTGGAAATTTTGAGCTTATAATCATGGCCAAATTACTTAATTCATATGCAACATCACTAAAGGAATTCAGTTTGGGGATTTATTTCAGTTTAAATATTTAAAATTTGTTCTTTAATGTAGCTTCTTCTCCAGCCCCATAAAATTAACCAAATACCAGAATGATTTCTGAGAATAAGGTGGTACCAAAATCTGAAATGGAAAAACACAATTTCATTGTTGAAAAATTCAGGACTGTGATTGTGCCTGTTTTGTGCAATAAGATGCATTTCTTCTTTTCCAACCTTTTTCTCTTTAATAAGTTTTCCAACATTTAATTTGGCTTGATCTTATCTTTAATATTTTTTACCCTTTCTCTCTAAAGAAATAAAAAGGCAAGCGGATACCGTGATGGGTGCAGTTATGCTGAATAATTGGATGGGAGGACGTGCCAGGCGATCTCCAGCCCCCGGGAGCCGGACGCCCACGCCTCTCTCTGCCTCGTTCTCACAGACACATTTGTGAGGTGATTAACTCAGGAATTCATGCTGCTCAAAGTAACTACAGTGGTGAGTGTTTTGACCGTTTTGATGTAGAAATCTAGGAAAACACCAGAAAAATCAGGGGCAGAGGCCCGAAATCCCTGGCAGGCTTTGGGCGGGTAATGAACACACGGCAGGCTGTAAAAGCAGGTGATTTAAAGGAAGGCAAGTGTTCCAGCACAGCTGGTATTTTAAAATCTGACATTATTTTCAGTATTTATTTTAAATCTCCATGCTTAAATTGATTTAAGAAGGTCAAAGAACATGCTCCACTTTCCCTCTCACATGTAGAGAATCAGGATGACCCTCAAAAATAAAGAAAGGAAGAATTGCCATTTGTTGGCTTTGGGAAGAGGAAGAAAGTTACATGCACCGTCCACTGAGGAATGAATGATACCCTGATTCTGAGCATCAAGGAAGCAGAAACGGGAAATAAAATCGATGCTGTATGTGAATTTTTTCCAGACAAGGTTGTCCCAGAACCAGGTGCTCACCCAGTCCCTTGGAGGCTGGCGAGATTTACTCGCTGGGGCTGCACAAACGCCTTGCATTTCCTGGCTGTACTGTATGTAAACTGAGGTGTGCATTCTTACCGCTTGTCAAAACAATCCTGAAATCCCATTTTCCTTTAATAAAGTATAGTTTTGTCCTCCAGATGTATGCTTGAATAAGATGTCATACTCTGTTTTTGTTCCGGATTGCACCCTGCTGATGTTCTTAGGCAGCAAGAAAATTACCTTATTGAAACATATTGCTGGGAGTGACTGCGGTGCCAAATTTTGCATTGGTATTACACACATGACATATTCAGAGACCTTTGAGTAAGACTATGAATATCAAGTGATTGAAAAGATTATACAGGCTCGGGTTTTTTTCTTGGGGTATAAAAGGTTGTGGTTCTGGATGAGTGTCTTTCAGATCAATATAATTATGTCATAAAAACATGTCACAAAAGAGTTTACTTCACAGCCTTTCACACTTGCCTGCCTTCACACCGCTCAGTATTCTGTGTGGAGTTGCCTCTGGTAGTGGCAGTCATCCTGTGGGGGTGTGTGTTCACAATTCCTGGTTTCCCGTGCACACACAGGCCTTCTAGATTCCGTCTATCTTCCAGTGAATAATTCCTGGCATCCAGGACTCAATGGAGGTGTGGAGATGCCACCCCACCCTTCACACACACACACACACAAAGGGAATATGTGGAAGTGTGGCTTACTGCTGTGTGAATAATCCTGAGGCTGCTAAAACTGTAGGTGAGAGGCTGAAAGAGAGGGTTGCAGGAGCTGACTGTGGACTCTGTCTTCCCCTAGATGGACTTGGCCACACGTGTGCTGATGTGAGACCCCAGTGTCGGACCCCTCCTCCAACCAAACCCCCAAGACCAGTTCCAGTATCCTCCCCTGACAACACAGAGTTGCACCGATCCCGGCTGCTGGCTCTGGAGAAGAGGCCCTGTGAGCCACAGTGCCAGGAGTGAGTGTCCAGCGGGAAGGAGATGCCAGGGAGAGGGAACCCTTGGAAGCAGCAACAGGAATTGGATGAGACTCACGCTAATTTGTTCCTCCGGTCACTGACTACAGATGCTCATTAGCAATGGTCTCGAGTTAAAATGAGATCATCTCATATTAGAAGTCACTCAATTCTTCAGTCCACTTCTAAGTGGATGTTGAGCTCACGAATTCAAAAGTATGTTTTCTGGGCAAACATTTTTCGGCGTTTTTGCAGGGAAAACGGGGAAGGGTGACATTTTCACCTCAAGACAGAAGGGTTTTTCTTTTAAAAGAACACAAATGCAAGCTGTCCTACAACAATTCCCAGCTTCTCGGTTCATCTGAGTAACACCCACCGTATTCATTACTTAAAGGAGGAAGTGAAACATTTGGAACCAGAAGCGTCAGACCCAAACAGGGGCTGTGCTTCCTGCCCAGCCGCCACCTCAGTTTGGCAGCCCACCTGCCTTCAGAACCCTCCTACTGTTGATTTCTAAACTGCCCCATGCTCAGAAATATGAAGAGACGAGAACCTTCCAGAATTGGAACTCTCTTCACTTACCAGAGGCAATTGAAACCCCAAATAATAGCTCTGGCACTTTTTGCACTTTACTCTTTTTGAAGAAGGTTTTCACTTTCTCTCTATTATGTCTGTCTGTATTCTCATATTTCTAACTCATTTGTTTCCTGTTTTCATTATTTTTTGGTCACCAGGACTTGACTTCTCTGCCTCTCCTTCAGTGACCATTGCGAAGAGTGATGGGTGGTCAGCAGGGCCACTGTGTCTGAGAGAGGCACAGGAAACCGGGCCTCAGAGTCAGCCAAGCAGGCAGGACAGCACCTGTCCTTTCAATGATGGGCAAAGAAATTTCCTTTTTGGAGAACAACCAGAATACAATTTAAATGCTCTGTGTTGCTTTTGTTCAACACTTCTTTACTCCGTCAAACTAACCCACTAGTAAGGAAAGCTGTGATGAACACAGGAGTATTCCAAACAACCCTGTTCACCACCCAGCAATGGAGTCCTCCTGAGGCATCTTCCGGGACACGCCCTTCCTGTACATCCGTGGAAACATCCTCCTCCTCTCAAGCAAGTCTTCAGGCAACATGAAATGCTCTTCCTCAGGACTCTTGCGTCACCGTCTGTTTTGGTCACTTTCGCTCAGGCAGCTGTGAACATGGGTGGTTTGAGGCCGGAGAGCAAAAGCTTGCTGACACCTGGGTTCCCTAGACATGGAATGCCCGTGTGCGCGTGAAGTTTGGCCTCCACATAAACATCCTGGCAATCACATTCCCTTTCTCAGCGCATGATTTTACCTATCCTGGTTGAAATGATAGGGAAGAAAAGGCTGAACACAACTGTGTAGCCCACTGATTGCATCATCGAGGATCCACGTTGCCACCGGTGCGGAAATCCCTCCCCTCGTAAAAGTGGATCGCTTCTTTGCCTTTGTCGTCTTATAAACGTGCATCACACGGGATTATCTGCTCCCCTGTGTTTATTCTTCCATTCTGTTCACTTTATAGAAATGAAAGTCCTCTCCATTACTTCCTTGGTTTCTAAGTGATGAATGCATTTCCTGGTGATTTTATTACATCAGTGTTTACAAAGGTAAATCTTTCCAGCAGATTCACTCCCCCAGAGGATGGATCTGTCCATCAGGGCCTTGCACGGGAGGCCGGCATGGACAGAGACGGTATCGCTCACTCACTTCCTCCTCGGTGAGTGTTGACTTGGGTCCAGTGCCCACATAGACATGGCAGGCATCATCTGTCCAGGTCTGGACCCTGAGCCAGCCTGAGCTGGGAGTCCTGTGCGCCCTGCACAGTTCTGGGTACTCGGTGCTCTCATCCTCTCCTTTACTTTTGTGGGTGCTTTTTCATCCAAACCCTGCGTGTGTTTCTCACTATGTGATTAAACGTCCAGAACAGTGTTTATCCTCCCCTTCTGCAATATCCGGGCTCATGGAAGCCTGTCACAGGGCACGGGCATTTTAACAAATGCTCCTTGTGTCTGTGCTTTTAAAGTCACCCCTGCTCTTAACAGCTGCTTCTGCACACCCTCTGCCCCTATGGTTGGGTCATAAATCACAGTGCTAGGCCAGCCCCTCTGTTCTGCTTCTCACTTGTGCTACAACACGGTCATGAAGACACTCCACGCAGGTACTTCCCCAGCTTTCTCTTCCCCAGAAATGCGGCTTCTGAGATTTCAGCTCTGGTGCGGGCGTGCGGTCACACTCCTGGCTTTGTGAACACTGTACAGAACTTTCAGAGTGTTGGCGGGTCTTTCGTCATCAGTGGGAAACAGGACGTGGTGCGGGTCCCAAACTGTGAAGAGGGCGGTGTGGCTCAGATCAAGAGGGTCTCACACGTGCTGCTGGGGAGGGGGCGAGCAGGGAGGACCACCACGGAGGGCTGAGAGCTGCGCAAAGGGCTCGGGTGGGCGTCAGGGCAAGATTTCCGAGATAATAAGTCTCATTACACCTCCAAGGTTGACTACCCAGAAACCCAGCTACCTTAGGGGGGTAAATATAATGTACAGAGAAGAGGAGACTAGTGCGGGGGAATGAAGGCTGCAGCTGCTTCCCAGCACAAACGGTCCTGCGAGGGCACCCGCAGCCTCCCTCCAGAACCAGAACGCAGCCGCTCTCCCGGGGACGGAAGGGAAGTTCAAGCACCAGGGCCCTCGCGGTGGGAGACCAGTCACATGGGCGGCATCATGAAATTTTACTGCAAAATATCCTTTTTTTCTTATTTGAAAAGACAAATTATTAGCATTTTTAAACAATTTCAATATGTTTAATGGCTGAAAGTTAAGCTCAAACTGTTCCGCTTACTGAATAAAGTGCTAGGTCTGTAAACAGGAATCTTAAGTTACCCCAAGAGTACACTCATTTTAAATTTTACTTGAAAGCGGGATGTACGTTTATTACAATTTCAAACAAAATGCTAATGCCATTAAACAAATGAGGTTTAGGCAAATTAACTGCATTTTAATATTCTGAAAGCCTATGATATAGGACATTGTGTTACGAAACATTGGCTAGAAGTATCAGTTGCAAGTGGGATTTTCATTGCTGTGAATCTCAGGAGAATATTTGTAATTAGTATCATTTGCCTAATACTTCAGGTTAATTAGAATATTTAATTGAATAGCTGTAATCTTCAGAGATGACTATATTATGATCAAATTAGCACCATCCCCACGCACGCTGATCACAGGGCGGCAGCCTGCCTCACTTCTGCTAGCTATTCAGCCCTCTGGAGCGTTCAGCAACATAAGAAAAAATCTGTTTCTTACACTTTTGAATTTTAATGATCCATTTGAACTCTGCCATCAACATTTAATTATTCTAGGAAAAAAAAAATCCCAACCATGACTCCCATATGGCATGTTGGCAAATACTCTTGCCCACAGTGGCGCCTGCACCTCTCCCTGGCAGCTCTGAGAAGAGATTTAACACAGCCTTTTTCCCCCTGAATGCAAGGCCTTCTTTTTTAATAGTGTTTGCAAATACAGACCAGATGAAGCCTCATGGAAGAGGTTACTAGGATACTATTGAAGCACTATTAGGAACAGATGAATTGAGTTTTAGAATGCGACAATGGGTTTAATCCTGTCATGTCTCCACTGGACTTTCTGTATGGTGTCCAGAAGGTCTGGGGAGTCAGGTGCCCGTTTGGCTAAACCCCGTTAGCCGGAAATGTCATATTTTTTTAAGACATGGAGTGGAGGCAGGATTGGGGAGGTGTTTATACGAAAATCTTCATCCTGACTTGAGAGACAGGGTCCAGACACTCTTAAGTGTTAGGATTTCACCATATACACACGTCTTTCATATACACACATCTGTACGTGTCGGCATTGTGTACACTCCAATCATTTTGAAAATTAAAGG
This sequence comes from Theropithecus gelada, assembly GCF_003255815.1. NCBI lineage: Eukaryota > Metazoa > Chordata > Mammalia > Primates > Cercopithecidae > Theropithecus > Theropithecus gelada. The sequence goes on from NC_037686.1 coordinate 70,870,360, forward strand.
AGCAGCGTGGAGTGATTCAAGAGCTGTGGAAACATATTTATGGCAACAGCTACAGTTTGTCAAAAACCCGGTCTCAGTCCCCGTGACTTCGGTAGCCTAGGGCTATCCTATGAGCACGTCATGAAATCCCATGAAGGGGAAGCTTCCCCGGCTTGGATGTGTGGATGCAGAGACATTTCAGAGCCCCAGGAAGTGTTTTCCCCAAGGACCAGAGCTCAGAAGGTCAGCTCCCCGCAATAAGCCAAAAAAGGTTCAGAAGGAAACATGACTTAAATGTCGGAGAAGTGTCCCGTGACATAGATCCCCATTAGATTTCACCCCTTGCAAATGACTCATAGTGTAAGCACTAAGCCCCTTCACAGGGAAGGGGTTTGCCAAGAAACTGGGAATGAGCAGGTGTAGGAGAGATGGAATCAGCTGATATTTAACAAAACAATTTGTTTGCATGACCATTGTTAGTTTTCTTTCTAATCTTTTTCATCCTTTTTGCAAGACCTATATATCTTCAGAGAATTCCAGAGGACACCAAACACACACACACACACACACACGAAGGTGAGCTTTTAAAAATAGAGATCATATTTTGCCTTGAAATTCTTAGAAGAGCTGAAATTGAGAATTGATTTTAGCCGTGCTGGTAAATAGCAGTGAGGAGTTAACCGTGGGGACACGTCACCTAGAGATTTGTGTCATGATTTGCTAACAAGAGTTACAATAGCTGCTTGTGGTTTATGGTACTGGCAAAATGCAGTTTTGTTGGCACACGAATGGTTGGCAATATGATAAATATGAACAGTAGCGGTCACTAACAGTGAATAACATATTTACCCAAATTCTTGAAGGTGTTCTTCATTGATAATAGATACTATGGGGGAACAAAAGTAACAGCTGTAAAAGCCGGAACGTCTTGAAGGAAAGAGGATGAATGATACAGCATGAGTCAGAGAAAATCATCCAGGAGTGTGAAGCGCCTTAATTTGAATAGAGGCGGAATAAGCTTTTCGTAGTGAGAGGGGAGCTGGGAGGGGAGAGGCTGCGTGCGGACGGGCTGTCCAGGATCTCTGCTGCCTGTGGGTCACTGCTGGTGCAGCCGGCTGAGGACACAGAGTTAAAGGAGTGGCATTTCCACTCAGACACTGATTACCACCAATTTTATTTGTAAATGTCTTCCAAGTAATGATTTAAAATCCATTCTTAAGCAGCCGTTTAAAAGCACCTTGAGAATACATTCCAATGGCTTCACTTGCTGCATAATTGAAGCTTACTTGTATGAAATCTTGGAAAATTGCTGACTACAGAAATCGTGCCTGTCATGAGACGGCGGAGTCTTGCATGATTTATAAATCTGAGCTTGAAATTTTGTGCGAAACCAGTTCTACTTTTTGTGAGCTCGTGTTATATTTATATAGATATTTCAAAGTATTCATAGGTATATTTAAAATTTTTTTTCCACTCCTGAAATGTGGTGAGCATCTGCTGAAACCCATTACAGGCAGTCGCTAATCTTGAGCAGCGACGCCGTGATGTACTGTCTTCTTGGTGGAGGTGCTCCCCACGCAGGCAAAATTCTTCCAGAATTAAAAAATCTACTCCGCTAATTGTGGAACAAATTTTCCTCAACCCTCTTTGAGAATCGGCTCTAAGTATTCTCCCATCTATTAAACAGATGGCAGATAAGATTGTAAACATATTTGCTTCATATTGAATAGATAGTTTCTGGCATCATACTAATTAACAAATTAAATGACTGACTTTCTGCATCACATTAGAGTTAAAACCACTTTGTAAGTTTGTCTTGGGTAGTTATTTACTTTGACAATAGCATGCAGTGAAACACTGTTAAATGTTTTCCCAGGAACATTATGCATTGAGCAGTTTTCTTTTTTAAAACTCCATATTTTATTATAATTCATTTGACTTTCATTACAGTCACTCATTACACAATGTATGTGCATTTAATCCATCTCCGAGGGCTGCATCTTTTCACATCCCATTCGCGATCGTTGTGATTATGTCTTTGGTCTAGGCAAGGATGCGTGGAACAAGGCATTGCCTGTCCTCCGTCCTCATATTTTAGGTGGGACTATGCAGGAAAGAGACTCCTAATGTACTGTAGTGGCAGCAAAGCTGTTGAGGGATGTCTCTGTTTAACTCATTTGGAAGAGATAGCGTCTTGCCGTTCTGCGGCTTTGTGGATGCGAGTGAAATCAGTCCAAGCCGATTAGGCAAGGCTGCTGCTTGTTATTCAGAAACACCTGAAAAGGCGAATTGTTGTTCATTCTGGGCCCCAATGAGCCCATCTACAAAATGGGAGCAAACATTGATCCCCTCTTGTCATGGGAAGCACCTTGATTGCCAAATTTTAAAATGCAAGGGAGAGGACTTTGGGAAGTGGATGTGTGGTTAGGGGCCCAGTAACGTTAGGTGATTGGACCACCTGCAGGTCTGCACTCCGGAGTGGAAAGGTGGGGAGGAAGAAATGGAGCAAATTATCTAGAATAATCTACACGCCTCAGTGCCCCTGTATTTTGTGGGAAATGAATTTCAGCCTGAGTTATCCAGGAATTCAGGTTCCTTACCTCCATGTATATAGTTTATATGCTTAGCCATAAAGAATATTTCTCTTTCTTTTTTTGGCACACTTTATAATAATAAACAAAAATTCATTTACAGAAAATAACCTGAGAAGTCCACATCTGGAGATAACTGCAAACGAGGGGCAAACCTGGACAGTAACATTCGGACAAGACCCAGAACAGGGGCCGCACCCACCGTTGCCCAAGTCATTCTTCTGGGCAGACTTGGCAAAGATTCAGATTCAACCCATTAAATCACCAGGTTGTTGATCAGCAGTAGCTGCCTCAATAAATGAGATGCACACAACATCGGAAAAAATAATTCGTTACATGATCAGCAAACTGTGGGCCACATTCTGTGAATAGAGACTTAAAGTATAACCACAGCATTCCCAAGGCGGAAGTCAGTGGTATCATTCGAGCAAGAATTTCCAGCAGTCTGTAGACAAGTGGGTATTGATGATGAATAGTTGGCTCAAGCAGAAGAGCAAATCCCAAATTATCTCATTTTCCTGACTTGTTCCAATTTCTGAAAGCAACCAAAAAGATTCTGCCCTCAGCTAGTTCAAGGCAGCATCCACCGTCCTGCCTGGAACCCAGATTTGACATCTGATATGCATTCGTATTTCCACTTTACGTTGCAGGTGCAGTGTGAAGAGTGGATCACAGGAGGCGTGGAAATATTCTCGATGGAAGGTTGTTTTCCTTCCTGCTCTGCGTGCGCCTCACTTGGTATGATGGACCTGGGCTGGTTCAAGGGCTTCCTTCAGGCGGCACCTTTGTAGACTGAAGAAGAATGGAAGCGATCCACCCAATGCATCCCCTATACTGCAAGATTATGTGTATGAGACAACGTAAAAGCGCCTCTCAATGGAAATTATTATTATTATTATTTGAGACTGAGTCTCACTCTGTCTCCCAGGCCGGAGTCCAGTGGCATGATCTTGGCTCACTGCAACTTCCGCCTCCCAGGTTCCTCCTGCCTCAGCCTCCCAAGTAGCTGAGATTACAGGCATGTACCACCACACCTGGCTAATTTTTGTATTTTTGGTAGAGACAGGGTTTTCTCATGTTGGCCAGGTTGGTCTTGAACTCCTGACTTCAAGTGATCTGCCTGCCTCGGCCTCCCAAAGTGCTGAGATTACAGGCGTAAGCCATTGCACCCTGCCATGGAATTTATGATTGAATTATTTACATCTCATTATTTTGTTCTTCTTTTCAATGACAAATATTTTTAGAAAATGTGCCATGTAAGTGATTACTTCAAAGAGCAGACTGTCACATATTGAGATGAATATGGTCTCTCCTAGTGTTGGAAAATTTTTTAGACTGTGGGACACACTGTCCTGATTAGAACCCGGAGGAAGGGGCAGCCACGTTTGTGTAGCAGAAAGAGAATACGCCAACATATCCGACCTCAAGAGGGAGAAGGAGTCACTGTAGGCAGGACACCTGTGATTTGGAATTCCCTGTTCTCTCCATAGCACTGCATCAGTCTCTGTGGCATACATCATAATGTGGTGGAAAGAAAGGTTTTTATCTGGAATTTGGATTTGAGTCTCAGCTTTACTGGGTGAAGTTTGGTAATTCATTCAATAAACCTGACCCCAATATGCTGTACATGATGGAGAAGAGAATAAATGCTCTGGTTTCTTGGACAAAGTTATGTATTGGAAAGTACACTGTGTTTATCCATTTTTATCAATTAACAGTTTTTCTAATAAAATGTATCTCGAGTTTTGCTTTTTAAAAGATGTATTTGGTAAAGGAACACATTTGTAAATGTGTGCAACCAAAGTTCAGAGAGATTAGGTAATTCTCCATAGAGAGTGGACATTGTGAGACACTCGGAGTTGCTCAGGTAAGGCGGGTCAGGTCTCCGCACGGCAGCCTCAGTTCTTGATTTCATGGTGAAGGGTGTGCTTACAGAACTGCATTAATTTGCTTTTGATGTTGTTTTGCATAAAGTATGAGCGGAAAATGTGTGATGGTTTGTTTGTTTGTTTTTTCTTACAGTGGGGATTGCACAGCAAGGACAGAACCGGGAGTTGGAAAAATCAGGTTTTCAGCCTGGCGCTGCCGTGATGCATGGTGTGCTCTCGCGTGAGTTATTCGTTCTCTCAGGAAGACCCAGTTAATTTGTTGAATGAAAGGCCTGAACTACATACATGATTTTAAAGGTCCATTCAACATACATTTTACATTTAAGAAATTGGAAAAGGTCATTTTCACAAAGCGGTAATAAGAGTGTTGAATGACAGGCTAAGCGTCTGTGTCCATCGTGAACGTATTTGATTTCCTCTCTTGGACAATCAAGTATGTCTGTTGTAAGAAGCATTTAACTTCCTAGGGGTAAGAAGCACATTTTTATTTAAATATGATACAGGAAAAATGTGATTTCCACAAGTGATCCTAGCTTTTCACACTTCATCCGTTCTTTTCCTTTTGATAAAATTCACAGTAAAGATCTCAAATTTTCACATTGATGCAATCAGAAAAAAAAAAAAAAGCTAAAATGTTAAATCCACAAAGTAAAAAGTCAATGCACATAAAATCAAAGATTATATTTATGAACACAAGTTGTTTTGGCAAATAAACCATCTTTGATTAGCTAAGTCAAATATCCATCTTTATCTATCTATCTATCCATCCGTCTATCTAGGTATCCATCCATCCATCTATCATCTATCCGTTTATCTATGTTTCAGTGCATGCCCCAAGCAATCATAAGGTCTGAATTTATATTATTTCCAATAATTGTCTCAGCTTTATTCTAAGCACAACATGAAATATGAAAAGTCTGATATTTTGGCAAATGAAAAAACAAACACACGCAAACTTAGAAAAAAAAAAAACTAGCGTTGAATCAAACACAATGTTCCTACATGTGGACCATCAGTGGTGTCCTGTATACATTTGTTTTTGAAGAAATCCTGAAAGCAATAGCAAATTCAGTATTAGGATTACCAATACTAATAATATTTTCAAATGATTCTCTTACAATTTATAAGGAAAATGACAAAATAAAGATTGATTAACTATTAGAGGTTAGAATTGTCCTTCAAATAATATTGCATTTGCATGGGCAAGGTTTTAGGTGTATATATATATATATATATATATATATGTATATTTTATTTTATTTTTTTTAACTAAAACAGTTTCTTCAGGATACGGAAGGGTGCTTAGAAGCCTACTTAGACTTCAGAAAATGATGAGGCAGATAACATGCTTCCTTTGGGGAAATAATTGACAACTAATCAAAACTTTAAGGGAAAAACTCAAGTAAAATATATCTATCAACTTAACAAGTGATTTGTCTACTCATAACACGCTTTACGCTTCCTAAGTGGCATCAGTCTAAAAATATCAGATGTCAGGTTTGAATATGTTATTAAAGATGACGCTTAGGGACCCTAGACTTGTAAAATGATTCACAATGCCTTTTAATTTAAAATTTATTTCCATGAAATCAGGGTAGATCTAAAATCTAAGTGAAATAAGAATGGGAGTGAACAATTCCTCATATTTATAGAGAGGAGGAAAGAGACATAATAATCCACAAAAAGTCATTTTAATTATGAAATGACTGCTTTTGGACACAGAAGACAGCAATATAATGATTATTATATTGATTATTTCATAAAAATTTAAATAAGTCAAACTAAAATACAAATATATGATAAAAATTTAATTTGATAAAACAACTTTAATATAGAGATGTATAAAAATTAGATAATTTGATTGTTTAGGTTTGTTTGGGGATGTTTGTTTGTTTAGGCTTGAAATAAGTACTATTTTTCTGAGATCTACCCAGTAAACCAGATTGATTTAACTTTACTCAAAATTGATTTAGCCAAGTCAGTTTCAATCATTGACTAAATAATCCTTTTGTTCTTAATTATCTTCTGCAATTTTCTATAAGTCCATAATCTTTGTGTATTAAAAAACTGTACTTAAATTTTAAAAAAAATGGAAACAACTGATGTCTTTAGTAAACAAAGTCAGTTCAGCATGGGAAAAACCCACTCGTATGATTCAATTACCTCCCACCAGGTCCCTCCCACGACACATGGAGATTATGGAAAGTACAATTCAAATGAGATTTGGGTGGGGACACAGCCAAACCATGTCATTGGGCTGGGTTTGGTTCATACCCACTAGTTACTGCCAGATATTGCCTAAGTTTTATGTAGTATTAGACACATGGACAAAAATCAGAATTTCTGCTTTAGTAGAAATTGACCTAAAAATTGATCAAAAATAGATCTAAAAATTGGACCACCAATTTCTACTAATTTAGTGGTCAGATCTAAAAAAACAAAAATTTAAAAATGAGTCCTGTCTAATTTTTCCAAACATTTCCAGAATTCATATAACAAACACTTTCTACAAATCAGCATCCAGGGAGCTCCCTGGTAAACTGACGGAGCATGGGAGCTGACTTTGCACAGTTGAGTATCAGCTGTGAGGGGTTCTGACTTTCTCTTAGGGTGTTGGGAGACATGACTGTCTCTCCTACCTTGGTTTTCCTTCAAGTGGTAACGTGGCCTGTGAGACACAAACACTGCTACGCCACCCGTAGTCAGGAGCAGTGAGAAGCGTGAGAAATTAGGGGTTAGGTGGGTGCGGGTGTGGAAATCAGAAGCTGTGAGTAGTCTGAACTTCTTATCTACAGTGGCTTTGCCAGTTACTGTATGTTATGAGTCTGTAGCTCTTTATTTACAATATTATTAGTTGTTAATGCTTGATTTTTTTTTTTTTTTTGCAATAATCTTTTTGGAACCAAGAATTTTTAAAAGCACATATGTAATTTAAAAATCCAGTGCTTGGCTCATGCCTGTAATCCCAATGCTCTGGGAGACTGAGCTGGGTGGATTATCTGACGTTAGGAGTTCCAGACCAGCCTGGCCAACCTGTTGAAACCCTGTCTCTACTAAAAATACAAAAATTAGCTGGGCATGGTGGTGGGCACCTGTAATCCCAGTTACTTGGGAGGCTGAGGCAAGAGAATCACTTGAACCCTGGAAGCAGAGATTGCAGTGAGCCGAGATCGTGCCCCTGCACTCCAGACTGAGCCCCAAAGAAGGGTCACTCACTGCACAGGCCTGGGCAGACCCTTTTCTGTCTGACTCAAGCAGCTGACTATTATCTTTACGATTCAAGTTGGGCGACAGAATGAGACTCCATCTCAAAACAACAACAACAACAGCAACAAAAAAATCCAGTGCTGACTTTCCAATTTTCAAGAAATGCTATGGTACATGTAATTTGTACAAAATATTTAACATAATTCACCATCTCCTGTGGAGGCGACAGTGATACTAACTTCACACAAATCTGAAAACACAAATCTATTGAAACAGTCTTAACCATCTTTCAAAAAAGCTACTTGTATAGGAAATATTTTGTGCCCAAAGGTAGTGGTTTACCCTATGCAGCTGTGGAAGGGATCTTTATATATTATTCTATGTAGCGTAACTTTCCTTTCCCATGAAATGATATTCCACTAAGCTAATTTTGGGCATTTTTAGTCCTTTTTTTGTATACATCAAAGTGAAGCAACAGTTGTTGGCTGGTTAGCAAAAATCAACCTGCAAAGTTAAGTAACCAGTGTTGTTATTGGTTTAAATAGAAAAAAATGGTTGTTATCTTCAATAATGATCAACATTTTAATCCAATACGTTTATTTTCTTTAATCCAAAACTTTCTTAATTTCATCCTATTAAAAGTGAATGATGTGATGTTATTGTTAATGCTACAAGTTTTGACAAAATTTTAACATTGATTATAAAATTATTTGCTTGGTGGTGATAATACAAATGAGAATCTTGATGAAATGGGATTATGGTAAAAACAGTGTTCTTACTAAATTATGAAATCTTTGAAGGATTTGGGTATATAAAATGGGTTGTGCCTGCATAATTCATGGTTGTATTCATAGAAGGTAAGATATTCTACTAATGGAAAGAGAAGTTATGGCTGTAAAAAATTAATAATATTTTATATTGTACAGAATAACTGAACTATAAATTTTTATAAATAAATTAACATTGGATATAAAATAATATTTCAGCATAATAGCATAGACCATCTGTATGCACTTCCCATCATCAGACATAGTGCTCGTTTGATCATTAAAGGCTCTTTTGTATGTCAACCAGTGTCCTAAAATGATTTCAACTATTTAAAAAATAATTCCTCTAAACTATATTGTATTTTGTGCAAAATTATTTAAAGATACTTAATAAGACAATTTAACCAAACCTTTGCCAAAAACTTCAGCTTTTGAGCCACATTATTGCCTGGCTCCCAACCCACCCACTCCAAACAAATAAACAACTTGTAAAGAGGAAGGCATGGAAACATGTCCCCAAAAAGCTAGGCAGAAAGTGAACTAATTAAATGCTGAGAACTCAGAGTGTAGAAGATTTAATTTTGAAATTAAGTAATTGCATTCAGAATAAATCAACTTCTAATAAATGCTTTCTGATGCATTTTCTGTAATAATTAGATTCAGTTATATTCTGGGAAGAAATGAAATTGTGAAGGCCTATAATTGTACATCATCGAAATTTGGCAGAATTTACAAAGGAGTCACAGAACCTTAATTTCGGAGCTTTTATTATGTTTATTTTTTATTTCCCCCCTGAATAGAAAGGGAAAGGCAGGAGCTGAGAAAATAGAAGCCAAAATATGTGTATATTTCAATATGAAAACATAAAATGGAGAGTATCATTCATATAAAAGAATTTTTTCTGAACCTGTCATACATCTCAGTATTTACAAAGAGACTCTCTTCTCAAAAAAAAGGTTGTTGAAAAGATTCAATTGCAAAATGTGAATAATTTCAAATTTATTAGTCATAAAACTCAATATTTGAAGAATGATTAAAAGCTATTATATAAACATTCAAAGTAATAGGAAGTTTTAAAAACATTTTCAGAATAATAAGAAGACTGGTAAAAAGACAGAGATGCTTTAGAAATGGATGGCAGTCCTGGACCTGTCACCGGATTCCATACGTAGTCATACCACTTAGGCTTTATTTCATGTAAAAATAATTAATATGAAGAATTTTGTACAATTTGCTGTAATGTATACAGATATCTGTAGTTTATATGTTTCAAAAGTTATTTTAGTCTTAACATAATTTTTGAATTGAATTATATTACAAGTTTATCCATAAAATTAAACCAAATAAACACTTTAATGATGTGACTTATTATTTTTATCCTTTCCTTTTACTCTGAAAAATATTGCTGAATGTGTGATATATTTCATGGTCACATACCTTTATACCAGACCCTGTTGCAGCAATATGTTTAAAAGAAAGCACCCAGACTTCTGTGTTTAATTAGCATCTAGAGAGAAGCAGGAGACCTTGCTTCTATCCTGACCATGAGGAGAGCCTGGACAAGCTATAAACCCATCAGATAGCTGCAGGTGCATACTTCATGGACTTAAGTCTAGAAATTAGCCAGTCGTTTCCAAGCAAGGAGAGAGCCTCAGCTCCTTCCACTTTTTGTGGAGCACCATATTGAAGGATTACAAAGAAACCAGTGGAATTTTAAAGGGCTTTTGTTGGCTATGTGTAGGCTAGAATAACAGTTCAAAATCCCAAATCATCCTGAGTTACCTGCTTTCCAAAGGCGAGAGGAGTGCAGTAGAGACAGCTAAGCACAGGCAAGACAGCCAGAAACAGGACTACAAGGAAAAGCAAACTCCCAGCAACCAACCACAACACAGCCTGTAAAGCAGAAAGAAGGCCTCCTGTGATACGGAAAGATGCACCAGGACTGAAGAGCAGAGAAGCATTGATAGCTCTGCAATACTTAGAGCTCAAGGCCTACAGGAGGTAAATACCTGATCTTTCCTCCAAAACATCTGGAGTCACTGTTGATCAAAGTCCAACTAGAGCTACAGCAAAGAAAAACGCCCAGTTTAACTGCAGATTAGGTGAACATGTGCCCCACATTATCAGCCTGACAGGAAAAGGGCATGCCATTTTCTAGGAAAATATTATTTATTTCAGTGTCTTCTGTTGTTTTATATACAATGTATGGGACACAGTAAGAAATCAAAAGAAACAAGAAAAGGCAAGAAAATGTCACCCATGGTAAAGAGAGGAAGCAGTTAATAGAAGACGGAGAAGTCCAGGTATAGTATTGTAAGTAATGAGCTTTAAAATTACTATGCTATAGTGGAAAAGTTGGACGACATGAGTGAAAAGATAGAGAAGTTTACCAGGGAGATCAAAATGATCTCCCTACTCATCTTTAAAAAAAAATAAAAAGGAAACCTGAAGACAAGGCAATACAAATGATCCACACTAAATCACAAATAATAATAATGATGGCAAAAACAGTGATAACAAGATTGAGACTTGAGATTTGTGAGGCAGTATCACCTTAACATACACATAGTTGGAGATCCAGAAGAAAAAGCGTGGATAGGGCAGGAAAAGAATCTGTGAAAAGATGATGGCTATGATTTTTGAATATTGATGAAACAAATCAACTCAGTGATCCAGAAAATCTGAAAAACTCAATAAAAACATACAAATAAAGAAACCTACATCTGGGAAGATCATAGTCAAACTGCCGAAAACTCAAGATAAATTAAAAATCTGAAAAGCAAAATAAACAATAATACAAAAGAAAACTCATTTTCAACCACAAAAATAAATGGAAACAAGAAGATAATAGTTGGTAATAGTCTGACAGGTTTAAATGCTGAAAAACTAAAAATAAAGTAAAAAGAAAATTTCCAAACCAAAATTCTACATCCATCAAAATGTTCTTCACAAAATAATTTTTTCAGGTGAAAGAAAATTAAAAGAGTTAATGGCCTGCAGACCTTCCTTACAAGAAATGGTAACATAAGTTCTTCAGACCAAAAAGAAATCACGCCAAACCTGTAAGAAGAAACAGAACAAGAATGATAAATGTATTATTGTTCCTGTTACTTTCTTAATTTATTTAAAAGACACATGACTCTTTAAAACAAAATTTAATGCCATATTGTGGGATTATTATATATTAACAAAAGAGCAAATGACATTGCAAAGTTTTACATCGTATATGAAGCAGCGCAGTAATAAGGTAATAAGTAATAATAAGTAATATAGGAAGAAGGAAAAGAAGCATATTGTAATCTATAGAAAAATTAATAGAAAAGTCATGTAAAGACTTGTAGCTTGAAATTTAACACAAGAATTAAATAAAAGAGACTACTAAAAATATTCAATTATATTTCTGCCAAAAAAAGGCAGGAAAAAAATGAAACAAACAAATACAAAGATAGATGGCATGAATAGCAAACAAACATCAGTATAAAAGCCTAAAGAAACTTTCCCACATTAAATGTATATAAACTAAATAATGAAATTAAAAGACAGAGAATTGTGCCCAGGTGAACTCCACTAGTTCTGAATTTACTCTTTAGAGGAAGATGTGAAGCCAACTCTAAGTCAGGAGCTGACTATATAACTGTGAACTCTCCAGATTAACTTCTGTACTTACAACAATGATTATTAAAACAAGAGGAATAAAATGTGCTCATTTGAAGATTCATATATATCTATATATAATTACTAAAACTTAACAATTACAGCAGCAATTGTTTAGAAAGTAGTCCTACAAGCAGTTATTTTAAAGAAGGAAATCGCACAGAATGGCAGCCACGTAGAGATAAGGAAAGCAGGCATACCAAACGACAGCTCCTGTTTCATGTTTCTCTACAGCTAATGTGCCTCCTCATTGCCTGCAGCCAGGATGGACTGCTCCTTCGGCTTTGCCATCAGTAAGCCACAGTACCTTCCTCTTTACAACATTCTTCCTATCAGTGTCTCACACGGGTAGGCTCTACACGTCTATCACCTCCAAGTCTCACTTTAGATGTTCGTTCATGCGGGAAGGAATTTTTTTACCCTAATATTTGGGTTTGACCCATTTCTAAAGTCCATCATGACCCCCTGTCATTTCTCGGTCATTGTTCTTGACATGTGGATTTTCACTAGTATATCTAATTTCCTACCATTTAATAGGAGTCAATGGAATTCACTAGACATTAATATCTGTAGAAAAGGAAATCCCTCTCTCTCTCTCTCTCTCTCTCTCTGTCCACACGTCTCTCTACTTTAAAACTTACGTGAAGCATAAGACACTGCACCTATCCCATGAGGAGAACTCAATAAATGTTGGACAAACAATTGGTAGAGTAGAAAATATTATCAATATACACAACGGAAATAATTGATTAATACTTGTAGGAAAATAAGAAAGAACTCTTACAGAATTCAAAATAAATGAAAGATACATACAAGTTAAATGTTAAAAGAAAGCATAAAAGAAATAGAGGAAAATCTGGGTGATTAGTTATGTGGCAATACATGAGAGTGGGCTTTTTTGTCCTTTATACTTATGGTTTGTTTGTTTAAGTACAGTTTTACTCATCACAATTTTTCTAGCTTTCACAGTTAGCTCTGTCGTCCACCTCAAATCATTTGTGTACATGTGAGGAAGGGGAAGGCTTGATTGTTTTCCAATATCCAGTTCTTCAAGCACCAATTATTGAGGTTTTAAAAAAGTTTCACCTCTGATTTGCAGTGGAGCCTTTGCTATAAATCAGGTAGTACTCATGTGGGTTTTCTAGACTGTATTCTAATTCCATTGGCATATTATTTTCTCATAGGCCCATACCAAGCTGCCTTACCTACCAGAAATTTTATTAATTTATGCAATTTCATGGAGTCACTTGTCTTGTTTTTCCTTGTGAATATTACCTAAGTAATTCTTTGGTGCTGTGTTTGTCTATAAATTTAGAATCAGTCTGTCCATTGCCACAAAAAATACTGGAGTATTGATTGATATTGCATTTAATGTATATCCAATTTGTAAAAAAATGACATCTTAAAAATGTTGCTTATTAAAATTCATGAACATAGAATTGCCTCTATCTTTTAAGTCATCCTTAATTTCACTTAACAATGGTTTGGAATTTCCAGTGTAGACATTTTCAAAACCTTGGTTATATTTATTCCAAGTACTTCTTTTTTTAAATTACATTATACATAACACTGTTTTTTAATTTTATTTTTAAATGTTGATAATATAGAGACACTTAACTGATTTTGGATATTGACTTCATATTCAGGAAACTTTTAACTTATCATTTCTAAGTGTTTTTTATGGTTCTTTAGGTTTCTAGATTCATAGTTACGACAACTTAGGAGAAAGATGGTTTTATGTCTTTTGTTCCGGTGTTAACATCTTTTCTTTTTCTCTTTCTGTCTCTTTGTTACAGTGCTGGGGTATCTACTACAACATTGAGCATAAAACCCAGTGGTGGATGCACCAGTCTTCCTCCTGATCTCAGAGTGAAGGCATCCGGTATTTCACCATGAACTGGATTAGAGCTACAGCTTTTTTGTAGCTCTTATTTATCATTTGGGGGAAGTATTTTTCTATTTCCAGCTTCTGAGAGTTTATCATGAACAAGTGTTGAATTTTATCAAATGACTTTGGGCATCTAACAAGATGACTGTATACCTTATTTCCATCCCTTTAATGTAATAATTTACATTGGCTCATTTTAAAAGTAAATAAATGAAAAACAAAGTTGTAGAACTCACTGTTGCCAAATTCAAGACTTACTAGATAGACACATTAATCAGGATAGTGTAATGAATGGTATAATTGTAGATAAAAGACCAACAGAATAAAATGGATATTCATGACACATCATCAACGGCTGTTCGGCAAATGTGCCAAGATGACTCAAAGGGGAAAGGAAAGTCTTTGGGGACAGTTAGACATGTCAACAATCAGTTTAAACCATTACATCTCTGCCTATACAAAAATTAATTTGTGGTAGGCCCAAATGCAAAAGGTAGAACCAGAAACTTGAGATAGGCAAATATTTCTTAGAAGAAAACAAGCACTAATCATAAAAGGGGAAAAAAGGAAATATTACATTTACTTAAAATAGATCATTAAGAAAATGAATAAGCAGGTTACAGACTGTAAAAAAAAATTGCAAGCCAAATATTTAATCCAATATACTTTTACTGAGAATATATAAAAACTCTTAAATCAAAAATAGGAAGACTCAATTAAAAAAATATGTCACAAAAATATATCACCAAAGGAGATATAAAAATGTCCACTAGGTTTATGGAAAATATAAAGGAGATACTATTTCACACTTAGTAGAATGGCAAAAAAAAATATATATATATATCAATAAAAAACAGAAAACCCAGACACATCTAATTTTGGAGAGGATGTGTGTTATGGATTGAAGCCCTAACTCCTGAGAATGCAATTGTATTCGCAGGTAGAGCCTTCAAGAAGGTATTAAGGTAAAATAAAGTCATCAGGATGGGTCTTAATCCAACATGACTGCTGTCTTTGTAGGGGAAGAGCACAGAGAAAAGGCCATAGAAAGACACAGCAAGAAGACGACCATCTACAAGTCAGGAGAGGTCTCAGGAGAAACCAACCCTCATGACACCTTGGCCTTGGGCTCCCAGGCTCCAGGTCGGGATAAAACCAGTGTTGGCTGTTTTAAGTCACCGAGTCCTTTAGGGCAGCCTGAGCCAACTAATGCCTTGTGGAGCAACTGGAACTCTTGTGCCTTGTTGGGGGAGTTAAAACAGCATAGTCCCCTGAAGACCCAGTGGCAGCTGTGTTTGAAGTTAAATATCCACTCTGTCTCAGCACTTCCACTGTAAGGAAATGCACTTCTCCAACGGAAGCGAGTGCCTACGTCCCAACAATGATCTGGGAAATGGTGAATCAACACAGGCTCTTGATGCATGGAGTGTATAGGAAAGGGGCGCACTCAGCAGTGGAATGAAAGCTGGAAGAATGGGGAGTGCGAAAAAGGGAAGAATTAAAAATCCACGTATTAGATGAAATGGCTCTGAATAGAGGGAACGCACAGAAATAAACGTATGCATGGGCTGATATTTCCTGACTGGATGATCTCTTTCAGCCCCTCTGATTCCCCCACTCCAATTACATTTATATTTGTCAGAAATACAAAAACTGCTAGGAACGGCTGGACTAGTGAAAGCTGTGATAAACTACGGTTTGTTTTGCCAAGGACGCTACCAGTAGTGACATCAATTGACATTTGGGAGTGTTGCCCAGGCTGGTCTGGAACTCCTGAGCTCATGCTATCCACCTGCCTGGGCCTCTCAAAATGCTGGGATTACAGGCATGAGCCACCGTGACCCGACTATTGCCTTATTCATTGTTGAACCCACTGCCTTGTACGTGGTAGTGCTCAGAAAGGTTTAATCTACCCGCTAGGATTCCGCGGTCCTCACTCATGCCACCGTTGAGAGACTAAGGAAAGCACAAAGAACAATGTGCTAGGAACAGGACCACGCCGGGAATCCAGGTTTCCAGGTCTAGGTGCTGCTCCAAGACCGTGGTAAAGCAGTTAACCTCTCTGTCTCCAGAGTCTTAAGCATAATGAGATTCCCTCGGGGGAATCCACGATCCCTTCCAGGGAACCCTCAGGTTCTTATAGGGCTTATCTGGTTCCTCATCTTAAGGAGGAAGAAACTATTTCCAGATAAAGAGAATAAACTAGTTTGAGTCGTTACAGGTATCCTACCTTAGTCATACTCACTGTAGAGATTTACCTAAAACTGCATCTCAGATTTGCACCCAGAATGCCGAAACACCTTACAATTTTCCCCTGGAATGTTTAAACAGCACATCCGTGAAGTGGAGACCGCAGAGGCCATGTAACCATTGCCTACTGGCCTCTAAATCTCCCATCTCTGATCCTTTGAGGGAAGCACATGAAAAGCGCGATAAATGCTTTCCTGCATACCCTCCGTGCCTCCTGCACGTTCCGACCTCAGAGGAGGCCTCTGCTGCTTGCAGCCGCTGGAGTCTCGAAGGCTGGATGGACAGGCCCGTCTTCCCCGGGTGGGAGCAGCTGCCTTGGTTTCGCCTGTACTTGCGTGTGAGGCTAGACAGCCTCCTCCCCACTGCTGTCACCCCCGTATTGATGGCCAGACCGTCTCCCTGGACACCAGGTGGCCCGGACGGCTCCAGGGCCAGGAAAGCCACCGAGCAGCAGGGGCCCAGGGCCGGGCAGGGGAGCACGTGCCGTCCAAGCATCTCAGGCCCCAGACTGCGGGAGGATCAATGCACCAGCGGGGGCCTGCGCTTTATCTGGGATGTGTTTGAACATAAGCAGGAGTAAGGGCAGATTGAGGAGGAAAAAGACGTTCTTGAATTGCACTAGAGAGAATCACACTTCGGCAGCTAAGGGCTCAGGGACGGTTCATTGTTCTTTGGCAGCCTTTCCTCGCTTCCCCTCCCTTCAGCTCCTTCTCTTCCTGACCTCCTTGGCCCTGGGGACCTGTGACACCAAGGAGAATATTGCCGAAAGTCGATCACACATTTTCACAGCATAAACGCAGCTGACCAGGAGACGTCCAGTGGCTTTGCAGCCCCACCAGGAATGATGAGCAGTTCCTAGAACCTCATCTGCAATGCTCTGGTTTGCAAAAACAGCACAGTATGCTCTGAAATCAAAGCAGCATCGCCCCCGTGTAAAGAGAGCAGGCCTCGGAGTGAGGGCGGGGGTGGGCGTGTGTTTAATCCGATTCTGCACATCTGTCTTGACACAGTTGGACTCCTTCACAAAAGTCACCCTAACTACCTTAACATATGTAGAACCAAATTAAAATTACTTTATCAATCTTGCATTTTCAGCTTTCCCGTCTTTGGGGTTATTTTCCATCCATGTGTTTCATTATTTCAGTAAAGTCATCTCATCTCCCTAACTGAGAGAAATCAAACAGTAGAAGGCAAGTTACACGGCAGAGCTGCGGTGGGGGTGGAGGAGAGGGAAAGGGAATGTATAATTTATAAGCGTTTCAGGTTTTTGTGCACATTCTCTTCTTAATGTTCTGCAATATTTTTGTAGTCAACCATTTTTTCTTTATCTTTTCTCAAATAATATATTTTCCCTGAATTTGTTTCTTTCAATGAATTTCTTTTTGAGTTAAGATGGGATTTTGGAGTAGGGTGTAAAAAAGAATCTCTAAACATTACACATTACCTTTCAAAGCAGTGACACGCCCCTAAAACGATTTTGTAACATTTTCTGTGCAGGTGCTTTTGCAACATCTCCTTGGAATGGTCAGGTCCAGCCCATTCTGCTTCTGTTGAGTCACAGCAGGTGAATCCGGGCAAAACGGGAAGAAAAGGGAGGAAGCAAAGAGTGCCGGAGGACGGCGGCACCTGGAAGCATAAAACACAAACAGCACAGAAATGAAAAGGGGTTCCCCACTAGAATGTGGGTGCAAACTCACAGGAGTGGTTTCACTGTGTCTTAAGCAGCTTATCCTTTAGGATACAGACGTTCACCACTGTCTTTCTTAGTCTTTCCCATTGTTCAGGCCAATGTGAGGGTCATTGTATTCCGACTGCCCCTTTCATCACATCAGGACACTGCTTGGGGTGCAATCAAGGCATAAGTAAATCAAATGCAAAGGTCTGTGACTGCAAGTGCATGGGCCCCTCATGACCAACACCCTGAATTCAATGCATGGATTTTATTCATCACCTGACATTTGAGTTTTCTTATCTTTCAGTGTAGATATTAAGATGCTCAAAAAATGTGGTTGCTAGCTAGCTATCATTAACCCCTTTCAGAAGCTAAATAAAATTTTTTAAACTTTTCTAATTGAGAGCAGCAACAAGAAAGGACAAGTAAGAATAAATGCTTTTTCTCATAGAAATGTATCTTAATTTGGAACCCAATGACTTTCAAAATGTATTCCGTAAAGTTGCACCGCACAGTGTAATAAAAAGAAACTCCCAGTTCCTTTTATGTTAAGGGGATCGTCCATCTCCATTCACCTACAGTAGTCCAAATTGAGAGACACATGTTGGTAGATGTAGTGGGTGTTCATTTTCACTGCTGTGTTGTGTTCCGTGCATGAAAATGTCCCAGTTTCTTTACCTATAGTCATGTGGGTCAACAGTTAAGCTTTTTCTGGTTCCACACAATTCAAGCAATACTACTATGTAGGCTACTATGCACATGGAATGGTGCACCTGTGCAAACATTTCTCTGGGATTCAAGTGCAGAAAAGAAGTTAGAGGATCATGAGAAATAGGCTAGAGTATATCCACATTGTTTCCAAAGTGATCGTTCCAATTGACATTCTCACCCGTATCGCTTAAGTCTTCTCAAGGATCCATCCTCACCAACAAGTAGTATTGTCAGACTTTTTAACTTTTGCCAATCTGGTGGGTGCAAATGGCATCTCATTATTGTTTTAATTTGCATTTCTCGGATTACTAATGAGGTTAAGCATCTGTTCCTGTGTTTATTTGCCATATTTTTTCCTCTGCTGTGAACCTATTAGGTTGTTTGCCTTTTTATTACTGATTTGGAGAATTTTTAAAATATATTTTGATGATTAATTCTTTGTTAGTTAAATTTTTTGCAAATCTGCACTCCCAGTTTACGACTTGCCTTCTCCCTGTTTTCCTTGTGAATTTTTCAGACATAAAAGTTCTTAATTTAATGGAGTTGAATTTCTTATTTTGTTTTCTTGTTATTTTTTTGCTTTGAGATTTATGTTTTCTGTGCCTATTTTAATAAATGTTTACACATGTCAAGTTTGTAAAGTTACTGTACTGATTTTTCTTGTGACAAAGTTTTGTGATTCCTATGGATGTTCTCCATACACTAGAATTGATCAGTATGAAGTGGTCTGGAATAAAATTTTAATTTTCCCCATGGATATCCAATGTTCCCCCACCAATTTTTAAATAGTCAATTTCTACCTTACTCCCTGTGACTGTACTTCTCTTCCATGTTAAAGCATACTTTTCAAAGAGTTAAAAGCAATTTTTATGCAACTATACAATCAGCGTTTGTCAAAAGTGCAGTAAATCTTAAAAAAAATTTTTTTTAGAGATGGAGTCTTATTCTGTCACACATGCTAGAGTGCAGTGGTATGATCATGGCTCACTGCAGCCTTAAACTCCTGGTCTCAAGTGGTCCTCCTGTCTCAGTCTACCCAGTAGCTGGGACTACAGGCATGCACTACCAAGCCTCGGTAATTCTTTGTTTTTTCTTTTTTCTAGAAATGGGGTCTCACTATGTTGCCCAGGCTGGTCTTGATTACAGGTGTGAGACTGTAATCACCTGTAACCACACCCGGCAGAATGTAGTAAACCTTTGATGAGGAAGCCCATGAAATACCCAAGCTACAATTATTGATGCATAAAGATTAAGTATAATTACTAGTGTAAGATGGTTAAGTTAAATACAAAACTGGCTAGCATCTCATAGGGCAATTAAACCTTAACCTTTGAAGTTATCTTCTCTACTGGACAGAAACTATTTACCTCTTCCCTAGACAACAACATTTGCATTGTACTAATTTTCTGCAAGTACATGTCTCACTTTATAGGGCTTGGGGTTTGGGTCTTTATTACGAAATAGTAAGTCAAACAAAAATATATTTTCCCAAGAGATTCCTGTGAGATGGGTTGGTTGGATGACTCTGGACCAGTGGTTCTCAAACTTGAGCAAGCACGAGAATCACTTAGAGGCCTTGTTAAAACGCCGGTGCTGGTGCTGGACGTCATCTTGAGTTTCGAGTTTCAGATTCAAGTATGAGGCCCAAGAATCTGCATTCCTAACCTGTTTCCAGGTGAGACGGATGCTGCTGGCCAGATGCATATCCTGATAAGACTTTGTTAAGACCCAGAGCTATCCCTCCGTCTCATGTCCCACATCGAGGTAATATTTCTCAATACACACATCAAGTCTCCACAAATGCATGAATCTCTGGTGTTTTACTTTCTGTTCCACTGATCTATGCCACAATGCCTAGTTACTACTGCTGTATTGTAAGTCTTGATACATGTCAATAGCATGAAATGCCCTCTTGTCTGTTTTGACCAGTTTGCTGTAAGAGTGAACTGGTTATCTGTGACTCTTGTTTCATACAGATTTTAGAGTCACCTTGGTAATGTCCATAACAAACCTTACTGGTATTGTGAGTAGCACTACAGATTTTGATATATTTAGTAGAAATTGGTACTTTTTTCTTCCACAATATTTCCACCTATAAATAAGACATATCCCTTCATTTAGTTACCTGTTTGTCAAAGCCTTTTAAAAAAGCTTTGTCAGTTTCTTCCCAAACTTTTGCCCATTTTTCCTTTTTAGGCTTATTCCTTGGTGTTTTGTTTGGTTAAAGAGTGTCTTTTTATAAAAATTACATTGGAATATTTATTTTATTTTTATTTATTATGAGAACTAGAATATTTAAACCTACTTCTAATTTTAACTTTTTGATCTTTTCCTTTTTGTTTCTTTTTTACATAATATTTGTTGCTTTCTTATTTATTTATTTATTTTTTTAAGTAAGATGGAATTTATGCACTCTATTTTCTTTTAGGAGTAATAATAGAAAATTGATGAGGCCTAACCCCGTCTCTACTAAAAATACAAAAACTTAGCCAGGCATGGTGGTGGGCGCCTGTAGTCCCAGCTACTCGGGAGGCTGAGACAAGAGAATGGCATTAACCCAGGAGGTGGAGCTTGCAGTGAGCCAAGATGGTGCTGCCACTGCACTCCAGCCTGGGCGACAGAGCAAGACTCCCTCTCAAAAAAAAAAAAAAAAAAAGAAAAGAAAAGAAAGAAAAGAAAGAAAATTGATCATGCATGATTAACATTCCAAAATCTAAAGTTATTTTACTCTTTTTAGAACAATATAAGAATTTTAGAATGTATTTGCTATTGCTATATAAATTGTATGTCTATCAAGTTTTATAACCACCCAAATTAAACATTTATTATTTTATATCTCCAAAGTATATTTAAATGTGCACACATAATTACCATGTTTTAAAAACTCACTCCTTCTTATATTTGAGACATACCTTCAGTCTTCCTGAAGAACATTCTTACAATCTTCCTCCGTTAGAAATCGTTACTAGTAAACTGTCCGGGCTGGGCGCGGTGACTCACGCCTGTAATCCCAGCACTTTGGGGGCCTGAGGAGGGTGGATCACGAGGTCAGGAGTTCAAGACCAGCCTGGCCAACATAGTGAAACCCTGTCTCTACTAAAAATACAAAAAAAAACCCAATTAGCTGGACATGTCCCAGTTACTTGGGAAGTTGAGGCGAAGAGAATCACTTGAACCTGGGAAGCAGAGGTTGCAGTGAGTCGAGATCACACCACTGCACTCCAGCCTGGGTGACAGTATAAGACTCTGTCTCAAAAAAAAAAAAAAGAAAAAATAGTAAACTGTCTTAAGCTTATAGTTGGGTGATAAATGTTTGATTTTATCCTTTCTATAGAATGATGATTTTACTGGTTAGAAAATTCTAGGTTGACAGGTTTTGTTTGTTTGTTTGTTTTTAGCACTTTGAAGGCATCTGATTTCTCTCAGACTCTCTTTGGTATAATGCTGCATCACTATTGGCTTGTCCAGGTATGGATTTCTTTTTATTGATGCACTAGAGACATATGGGTTCTCCTAAATCTGAGGATTTTTGTTTTTTATCAATTCTGAAAATATTACTAGGCCTTATTACTTGGTACATTTTAAAAAATTTTCTACAACAACACTGAATAGAAATGATTAGTTAGCTCCATATACTCTGCATCAATTAGCATCTTATATATTCCCACCTTTCTACCTCTGTGCCATAGTTTGGGTGATTTCTCCACCTCTGTATTCCAGTTAACTAATTCTCTCTTCAATTGGGTCTAATGCCCTGTTTAATATATCTGCTGAGTTTTAAATTTCAAGTATTACATGATTTTGGCTTAATGTAAACTTGTATTGTTTTTAAAATACATCTGTTATTTGGGTATCTTCTTATTTCTTTGCCACACTCTTTACCAACACCCTCCATGGTTTAAAAAATCAAAGACTTCATCCTGTAGAACAGTTTTAGGTGTACAAAAAATAATGAGCACAAAGTACAGAGTTTCCACATACATTCTCCCCCAAACTATTTCCTCCTACTATTAACATCTTGTGATAGTGTGGTACATTTGTTGCAATAGATGAGCCAATACTGATGCATTATTATTAACTAATGTCCATAATTTACATTATGTTCAATCTTAGTGGTGTACATTCTATGGATTTGACAGTTATGTAATGAAATGCATCCCTTATCACAGTATCATACAGAGTGAGTTCACTGTCCAAAAGATGCTCCGTGCTCCAGCTGTTCATCCCTCCTTTCCTCACAAACCCTTGACAACCGCTGACCTTTTTACTATCTCCATAGTTTTGTCTTTTCCAGAATGTCATATAGTTAGAATCACATAATGCGTAGACTTTTTAGATTGAATTATTTCACTTAGCAATATGCATTTACCTCTCCTCCATGTCTTCACATAGTCGAATGGCTCACTTGTTTTTTTTAATCAATAAATGATACTCCATTCTCTGGATGTACCACAATTTGTTTTTTCATTTGCATACTGAAGGACATCTTCGTTACTTCTAAGTTTTGGCAATTATAAGTAAAGCCGCCATAAGCATCTGTGTGTATATCCACGGACATGGAAACAGGCTAGGTCGTAAGCTTTCAACACTTTGGAGAAAATAACATGGAGAGTGACTGCTGGATTGTTTCTCACGACGAATTTCATCTTTGTAATAAATGACTAAACTGTTTTCTAAAGTGGCTGTATCATTTTGCATTCCCACGAGCAACGAATGAGGGCTCCTCTTGCTCCACATCCTTACAAGCATTTTACGTTGTCAGTGTTTTGGATTTTAGCCATTGTAATAGGTGTGTACTGGTATCTCATTGTAGTTTTAATTTGCATTTCCCTGAGGACATATGATGCATAGCATCTTTTCATACACGTATTTGAAATCTCTGTCTCTTCTTTGGGGAGGTGTCTGTTCAGATCTTTTGCCCATTTTGCAATTGAGTTGTTCAGTTTCTTATTATTGAGTTTTAAAGGTTCTTTGTATAGTTTGGATAACATTCCTTTATCGTAGAAATGCTTTGTAAAGATTATCTTCCCGGATGTAACTAGTCTTTTCTTTCTCTTAACAGAATCTTTCACAGAACTTAACTTATAATGTTAATGAAGTTAACTGATCCATGTTTCCTTTCATGGATTATGTTTTTGATGTTTTATCTAAGAAGTCATCACCAACCCCAGGTCATCCGGTATTTTCATATGTTATCTTCTAGTTTTTCTGGGAGGGAAATATTAACTCTACATGTCTGGATTTTCCAGTGTTGAGTGTATATAAGTATACATATGCAAATATACATATTTGCATTTTATTTTATTTTTATAATATAAATGTAAATATATATTTGCTTTTTTGCTTTATAGTTTCAACTTTTATTTTTGATTCAGGGGCTATATGTACAGATTTGTTACATGGGTATATTATGTGATGCTGTAGTTTCGAGTACAAATGATCCTATAACCCAGGTATTGAACACAGCACCCAAAAAGGACTGTTTCAGCCCTCACTGCCCTGCCTCTTTCCTGCCTCTAGTAGTACCCAGTGTCTATTGCTCCCACTTCCATGTCTGCGTAGACCCAGTACTTAGTTCCTGCTTATGTGACAACAAGCCGCATTTGGTCTTTGATTCCTGTCTTAACTCCTTTAGGAGAATGTCCTGCAGTTGCATCCATGTTGCTGCTATGGAGGTTATTTTGTTCTAGATTATGGCTGTATAGTATAGCATTCCATGGGGCATATGTACCACACTTTCTTTATCCAGTCCTCTTTAGCACCTAGGTTGATTCTGTGTCTCTGCTATTGTGAATAGCAATTCAATGAACTTACGTGTGTGTGTGTCTTTTTGGTAGAATGATTTCTTTTCCGTTAGGTATATACCCAGTAATGGGATTGTGGGGTCAAATGGTAGCTGTGTTCTAAGTTCTTTGGGAAATCTCCAAACTGTTTTCCACAGTGGCTGAACGTAAATTATTTACATTCCCACAAACAGTACATAAGCGTTCCCTTTTCTCTGCAGCCTCACCAGCATCTGTTATTCTTTGATTTAAAAAAAAGTCAACTTTTATTACAGATTAAAAGGTATGCATGTAGGTTTATTATATGGGTAAACTATGTGATGCTGAGGTTTGGGGTTCCAATGATCTCATTACTGAGGCAGCAAGCATAGTTCCCAACAGGTGGTTCTTCAGGCCATGCCTCCCACCCTCCCTCCCCCATCTAGTGGTCCCCGGTGTCTATTGTACCCACCTTTACATTTATGTGTATCCAGTGTTTAGATCTCATTTATATATGAAAAGATGTGCCATTTGGTTTTCTGGTTTTGTGTTAGGTCTTTTAGGATAATGGCTTCCAGCTTTACCCGTGTCATTGCAAAGGACATAATTTCGTTCATTTTTATGGCTGCATAGTATTCCATTGTGTATAGTTACTAACATTTCTTTATCCAATCCACAGTTGATGGGCACTTAGATTGAACCCATGTCCTTACTATTGTGAATAGCACTGCAATGAACATAGGGGTGCATGTGTCTTATTGATAGAATGATTTATTTTCCTCTGGGTATATACCCAGCAGTGGGATAGCTGGGTCAAATGGTAGTTCTATTGTAAATTATTTGAAAAATCTCCAAACTGCTTTCCACAATGACTGTACTAGGTTGCATTCCCAATAACAGTGAATAAGCATTCCCTGTTTTGCTGCAGCCTTGCCAACATTTTTTTTGACTTTTTAATAATCACTACTCTGACTGGTAAGAAATGGTATCTCATTGTGGTTTTGATTTGCATTTCCCTGACGGTCAGTGATGTTGAGCATTTTTTCATGTTTCTTGGCCTTATGTACATTTTCTTTTGAAAACTGTTCATGTCTTTTACCCACTGTCTAATGGGGTATTTTTTTATTGTATATTTGTTTAAGTTCCTTGTAGATGCTGGATATTGAAACTTTGTCAGATGTGTACTTTGCAAAAATTTTTCCTATTCTGCAGATTGTCTGTTTATTTTGCAGACAGAATTATTGATAGTTTATTTTGCTGCGCAGAAACTCTTTAGTTTAATTAGATCTCACTTGTCAAGTTTTGTTTTTGTTGTAACTGTTTTTGAGGGCTTAGACAAAAATTCTTTGCCAAAGCCGAGGTTGAGAAGGAAATTTTCTAGATTATCTTCTAGAATTTTTATAGTTTGAGGTATTACATTTGAGTCCTTAATCTGTCTTGAGTTAATTTTTGTATATGGTGAGAGACAGTTTCATTCTTCTGCATATGGCTAGCCAGCTATACCAGCACCATTTATAGAATAGGGAGTCATTCCACCATTGCTTCTTTTTGTTAATTTTGCCAAGATCAGATGGTTGTAGGTATGCAGATTTATTTCTGCATTCCCCATTCCATTTCACTGGTCTATAGATCTGTTTTTGTCCCAGTACCATTATGTTTTCATTACTGTAGCCTTATAGTATAATTTGAAGTTGGACAATGTGATGTCTCTGGCTTTGTTCTGTTTGCTTTGGATTTCTTTGTCTATTTGGGCTATTTTGGGTTTCCAAATGAACTTTAGGATAGATTTTTATAATTCTGTGAAAAGTGATGTTGGTGTTTTGATAGAAATAGTGTTGAGTCTATAAATTGCTTTGGGAAGCATGACCATTTTAACTGTATTAATTCTTCCAATCCACAAGCATGAAATACTTTTCCATTTGTGTTGTCTCTGATTTCTTTCAGCAGCATATTGTAGTTCTCCCTGTAGAGGTCTTTCACCTCCTTGGTTAGATGAATTCCTAAGTGTTTCATTTTCTTTGCGGCTATTGAAAATTGGATTGTGTTCTTGATTTGGTTATCAACTACAAAATTATTATTATATAAAAATAGTATTGGCCGGGCGCGGTGGCTCAAGCCTGTAATCCCAGCACTTTGGGAGGCCGAGACGGGCGGATCACGAGGTCAGGAGATCAAGACCATCCTGGCTAACACGGTGAAACCCCGTCTCTACTAAAAATACAAAAAACTAGCCGGGCGAGGTGGCGGGCGCCTGTAGTCCCAGCTACTCGGGAGGCTGAGGCAGGAGAATGGCGTAAACCCAGGAGGCGGAGCTTGCAGTGAGCTGAGATCCGGCCACTGCACTCCAGCCTGGGCGACAGAGCGAGACTCTGCCTCAAAAAAAAAAAAAAAAAAAAAAAATAGTATTAAATTTTGTACATTGATTTTATATCTTGAAAATTTACTGAGTTTATGTATTAGCTCCAGGAGCCTTTTGGTGGAGTCTTTAGGGTTCTCTGTATATAGAATCATATCATGGGCAAAGAGAGATAGTTTGACTTCTTTTCCTATTTGGATGCCTTTTATTTCTTTCTCTTGCCCAATTGTTCTGGCGAGGACTTCCAGTACATGCTGAATAGTAGTGGTTAGAGTGGGCATTCTTGTCTTGTTCCAGTTCTCAAGGGGAATGCTTCCAGCTTTTGCCCCTTCAGTATGATATTGGGTGTGGGCATGTCATCAATGGCTCTATTAAATTTGATGGCTCTACTCAATTTCCTAACTTGATGGTATTTTGCTCAGGTTTTCATTTTCTTCCTGACAGCAAAAAGAAGAAAGTCAGATGAATCACATTTCCCAGCTTCAAACTAAACCCTCCCACCTTGAATGCCTAATACGTCCATGGTTTTTATCATCAAGAGATGTTGGATGTTATCGAAAGCTTTTTCTGTGTCTATTGAGATGATCATGTGAATTTTGTTTTTGATTCTGTTTATGTCATGAATCACAGTTATGGATGTGCAGCCTTTCATACCAGAAATAAAGCCTAATTGATCATAGTGAATTAAGTTTTTGATGTGCTACTCGATAAGTTTGCTAGGATTTTGTTGAGGAGTTTTTTGGCTATCTTCATCATAGTTATTGGCCCCAAGTTTTCCTTTTTCCTTGTATGTCTGCCAGATTTTGGTATCAGGGTGATGCTGGCTTCATAGACTGAGGGAGAAATTTATCTTCCTCAATTTTTGGGAAATGTTTCAGCAGAATTGGTATCAGTTCTTCTTTGTGTGTCTGGTAGAATTTGGCTGTGAATCCATCTGGCCCAGGGCTCTTTTTGGTTGGTAGGTTTTTTAGTACTGATTCAATTTCGTAACTTGCTGGTATTTTGTTCAGGCTTTCATTTTCTTCAAGGATTCAATCCTGGGAGGTTTTGTGTTTCTGGAAATTTATCCATTTCCTCTAGATATTCTAGTTTGTGTGCATAGAGGTGTTTTTAACAGTCTGATCATCTTTTATATTTCTTTGGGATAGGTTATAATGTCATCTTTATCATTTCTGATTGTGCTTCTATCTTTTTTTTTCTTTGTTAATCTACCTAATGGTCTGTCAGTCTTGTTTATCCTTTCAAATAACAAATTCTTAGCTTCACTGGTCTTTTGTATGGACTTTTGGTTCTCAATGTCTTTCAGTTCTCTGATTTTAGTTATTTCCTTTCTTCTTCTGCTAGCTTTGGTGTTGGATTTTCGTTTTTTTCTTAGTTTCTCTAGTTGTCATGTTAGATTGTTAATTTGAGGTCTTTCTACCCTCTTGATGAAGACATTTAGAGCTACAAGTTTTCCTCTTTACACTGCTTTAGCTACATCCCCAAAGCAAAGGTAAGTTATGTCTCGGTTTTCATTAATTTCAAGAATTTATTTTATTTATTAATTTTGTTGTCTGCTCAAGAGTTATTCAAAAGCAAGTTGTTCAGTTTTCATATTTTTGTGTAGTTTTGAGAGATCTTCTTGGTATTGACATCTCTTTATATTGAACTGTTCCAAGAGTGTGCTTGGTATGATTTAAATTTTTTTGAATGTACTGAGACTTGCTTTATGGCTGAGCATGTGGTTGACCTTAGAATATGTTCTGTGTGCAGATAAAAATGTATACTCTGTGGTTGTTGAGTGGAGTACACTATAGATCTCGATTAGGTCCATTTGTTGAAGTCTTGAGTTTAAGTTCAGAATTTCTTTGTTAGTTTTCTGCTTTTTCTGCCTTAATAATCCATGTAACATGAGTCAGGTCAATTATTTGAGGTCAGGAGTTGGAGACCAACATGGCCAACATGGTGAGACCCCGTCTCTACTAAATATACAAAATTTAGTCAGGCATGGTAGCATGCTCCAATAATCCCACCTACTTGGGCAGCTGAGGTAGGAGAATCACTTGAATCCGGGAGGTAGAGGTTGCAGTGAACCGAGATCATGCCACTATACTCCAGCCTGGGTGACAGAGTGAGACGTTGTCTCAAAAATAATAATAATGATCTATGTAACATTGTCAGTAGGGTGTTACAGTCCCCCCATTAATGTGTAGTTGTCTTTTCATTAGTCAAGAAGAACTTGTTTTATGAATCTGGGTGTTCCTATAGTGGGTGCATGTATGTTTAGGATAGATAAGCCTTCTTGTTGAATTGAAACCTTTATAATTATGGAATGCCTTTCTCTGTTCTTCCTAATTGTTGTTGTCTGAAAATCTGTTTTATCTGATACAAAAATATTAACTTCTGTTCTTCTTTTTATTTTCTGCTTGCTTGGTAGATCTTTCTCCATCCCTTTATTGTGAGTCTGTGTGTGTCATCACATGTGACATGTTTCTCTTAAAGAGACAGCAGACAGTTGGCAGACAGTTGGGTCTTATCTTTTGTTGTTGTTGTTGTTGTTGTTTGTCACCAGGCTGCAGTGCAAGGGCACAATCTCCGCTTATTGCAACCTCTGCCTCCCGGGTTCAAGCAATTCTCCTGCCTCAGCCTCCAGAGTAGCTGGGACTTCAGGCACGTGCCACCACACCCAGCTAATTTTTGTATTTTTATTAGAGACGGGGTTTCACAATGTTTGCCAGGATGGTCTCGATCTCTTGACCTCATGATCCGCCCTCCTCAGCCTCCCAAAATCCCGGAATTATAGGCATGAGCCAGTGCACCCGGCCAGGTCTTATATTTTTATCCACCTGCCACTCTATGCCTTTTAAGTGGGGGCATTTAAACTATTTACATTAATGATTAGTATTGATAAAAGAGATTTTGATCCTGTCTTGGTGGTGGTGTGTGTTTTTTAGACTTGCTTGTATAATTGCTTTATATTGTCCGTTTACTATGTGCTTAAGTGTATTTTTGAGTGGCATGTTTTGGTTCTTTTTCCCATATTTAGCACTCACTTATGGACTTCTTGTAAGAGTGATCTGGTGGTAACAAATGCCCTTAGTGTTTGCTTGTCTGAGAAGGATTTTTATTTCTCCTTCACTTATGAAGCTTAGTTTGGTGGAATATGATACTGTTGGTTGAAAATTATTTTCTTTAACAATGCTGAAAATGGACCCCCAGTCTCTTCTGGTTTTCAGGGTTTGTGCTGAGGGATCTGTTGCTAGCCTGATGAGGTTTTCTTTGTAGGCTACTGGGCCTTTCTCTCTAGCTGCCTTTAAAATTATTTCTTTTGCATTGACCACAGTGAATCTGATGACTATGTGCTTTGAGGGTGGTCATCTTGTGTAGTATCTTGCAGGGGGTCTTTGTATTTCTTGAATTTGTATGTACTCTCTGGCAAATTTAGGGATATTTTCATGGGTTATATCCTCACATATATTTTTCAAGTTGCTTACTCTCTGTGCTTCTCTTTCTGAAATGTGCTTTTTCTTTCAGAAATTTCAGAAATGAGTTGTAAATTTGGTCTCTTTACATAATCCCATATTTCTCAGAGGTTTTTTTCTTTTTTTAAATTGCTTTTTCTTTATTTTATTCTGACTGAGTTTATTTAAAGAACCAGTCTTCAAGCTCTGATATTCTTTCTTTGGCTTCATCTATTCTGCTGTTAATGCTTCTGATTAGCATTGTAAAATTCTTGGAGTAAATTTTTCAGTTCCAGAAGTTCAGTCTGGTTCTTTCTTAAAATAACTATTTTTTCTTTCAGCTACTGGAATGTTTTTCTTGATTCCTTGGATGGGGCTTCAACTTTCTCCTGGATTTAGTTGAGCTTTCTTGCCATCCAGATGCTGAATTCTACATCCATCATTTCAGTCATCTCAATCTGGCTAAGAGCCATTTATCGGGTGGGGGATAGTGTGTTCATTTGTAGGTAAGGGGGCACACTGGCTTGTAATTTGCCAGAGTTCTTGTATTGATTCCTTCTCATGTGCGAGAGCTGGCATTCCTTTAACTGTGATGGAAGTGGCCTATAGTCAGTTGGCTTTATTTCTGGGTGTTTTAGAAGGTCAGAACTCTGTTCAGAATCTTTACTTGTGCCTGGATCTTTGCCTCCATTTTCATTTTCGCAGGTGTTGTGTACTGGAGAAATATTTTGGTGTTGTATTGTGGGCTGTGAACCAGTAGGTGGTGCTTAACAGTGATGGCTGGCATACAGGCTCTTAGTCTGCTGCTCGGCTGTTTTGTGTTTTGGCACAGTTGGAAATAGTGCTCTGTGGTGGGTGAAGAGAGATGCCCCCTTCACCTAGTCTGCTCCTAGGTCCTAGGGAGCCACCTCTGATCATTAGCTCTGTGCTCATGCTGCTTTTTTAGGTTTTTGGTTCATGAGGCTCCCTCAGGCAGGGTCCACAGTTGGCAGAACAGATGTACCTTTCCCAGGCTGCCCCTGTGGAGGGAGGCACACCCTGCTCCTCCATTGGCCTGTGAACCCAGATGTCTCACCCCTCTCAATATTCCCAGGCTTAGGGCTCAATCCTGCTTGAGCACCACCCACGCCGTAAGTCCCACTGGGCTAGGAGCACTGGGGCTGGGTAGGAGCAGTGGGGCTGGGTTGGGTTGCCCAAACTGCTGACCAGGTGCTTCTCAGGGAGCGAGGGGCTATGCCCATCTGCAGAGTTCAGCCAGAAGTAGCTCCTCTCTGCTGGAAGCTCCAGTGGGTGTGGTCCACATGGCTTCAAACAGTGAGGGCCTACCCTGCCTTGCAGGTGTTTTCCAGGGGAACAGGGAATGTGCTCACCTCAGAGTTCAGATGGAAGCTGGACTACTGTGCCGGAAACTCGAACAGGTGTGGCCCACCTGGTTACCAGTGGTGGGGGTGGGTGGAGTTGCCCACCCTCCCATCCAATTGTTTCCTGGGGAAACAAGAGACTGCACCTGCCGCAGAGTTTAGCTAGGAGCAGGACTTCTGTGCTCCTCTCCTGGTTTTGTAGGTCTACATTTGTATGTCTATGATCCCTTTTGGGTGAAATTTTGGAGGCTTTAAGGCCTTTATCTAGATTTTTGTATTTGTTTGCATGGAGATGTCTGGTTGTTCCCCAGTTTTTGTTGAATGACTATCTTTTCTCTGTTGTATTGTCCTTGCTCCTCTATCAAAAGCCTGTTGACCATATCTATGTGAATCTACTTCTGGGCACTCAATTCTGTTCCCTTGGTTAATTTGCTTGTTCTGTCACCAGCACAGACTGTAGTGATCATGTCGCTTTATGGTATGTGCTGAAGTCAGGTAATGTCAGTCCTCTGACTTTGTTCCTCTACTAATGTTTTAAGGCATATTAAGCATGTATATATATTTTAGTGTTTTCTTACATAATTTAAAAATCTGCAGAAATTGTAATCTGACTCTGCTGTTGTCGTTGCTGATGATTCTGGCTCAATTTTGTGATTTTAAAAAACAGTGAGCCCACATTCCTTGGGACCTAACATTAAGAGGTTTTCCTTTGGCAAAGAGTGTTGTTTTATTCTTCAAGTCGCAATACAGGACCACTTTTCAGGAAAGTTTTAGCTTAGGGTATCTGGGACCACTCCTGCCTGAAGAACGGTTTGAAATGGGAAATTTTCAGGAGCTGTTTTTGGTTCATAAAGCTAAGACAGACCAATTTCCTTTATCACGTGATGTCGGTCAGGTATAGAGTTGCTAGGCTAAACACAGTGTACCCATTTAAAACTTGAATTTCAGATAAACAATGAGAAAATGTTTAATACATATATATTGTGTAGGACATGTTTGTTCTAAAAATTATCCACTGTTTATCTGAAATTCCTGTTCAACTGAGCATCCTGTAGTGTATCACCAAAGCTGGCAATTCTGACTAAGAGAGTTTTAAAAATAGTTCCTCCTCTCCCTTGGGTGACCTTGAAGTGCACCCGTCCCAAACTGGACATGCCTTGGGGGCTGGCTACCCAGGAAACCCCGAGGCAGCAGCTGGCTTCAGACCATGGCTGTCTTTGCATTTGAATTGTCTTGGAGTTTTTCCTCGTGAAAATGTCTCTTTACTCTTTCCCAGTTTTTAAAACCCTTTTATCCAGCATTCACAAGAATTTTTGTACCAATAAAATTTTCTTGATTATGTAGAGACCAAAGCACCAGTTTGCCTGTTTGTGTGTGTGGTATGGGGTTCTCAGAAAGGCCCCTGGGGAGCCTGTGCTGCAAATCCAAAGCCCAGGAGAGCCTCTCCACAGGACAGACCCCTGCCCCACGGGAGAGGCATTATATGTATGTAAAACCTGTATCTAATATGTTATATATATAGGTTGTATTATGTTTGTGTGTGTGTATATAGGTTGTATACAAGTATATACACACACACATATATGTATGTATGTATGTGTATATATACATATATATGTATATATGTATGTGTGTGTATACATATATAGGGTTTTTTATATGGAGCTTACCTTACTCTGTGGCCCAGGCTGGAGTACAGCAGTGCAATCATAGCTCACTGTAGCCTTGAGCTCCTAGGCTCAAGGAATCCTCCTGCCTCAGCCTCCCCAGCAGCTAGAACATCAGATGTATGCCATCACACATGACTAATTTATTATCATTGTTATTTTTAGAGAGGGATTTTGCTGTGTCACCCAGGCTGTTCTCAACTCCTGCCTTAAGTAATCCTCCTGCCCTGTTCTCTCAGAGTTCTGTGATTTCAGGCGTGAGACACTATGCATATCCCCCTTTATTTACTTACTTTACTTATTTATTTTGAGACAGGGTCTCACTCTGTGGCCCAGGCTGGAGTGCAGTGGTGTGATCACGGCTCACTGCAGCTTCAACCAGTTCTTCTGAATACATACCTAGAAGTGGTATTGCTGGATCACATGGTAATTCTGTGTTTAGCTTTTTGAGGAACCATCGTACTGTGTTTTACAACAGCTGCACCATTTTACTCTTCCACCAACAACACTCACGGGTTCTAATTTCTCCACATCCTTTCAAATACTTGTCATTTTCAGTTATTTTTATTTAGTAGCTGCCATCTTAGTGGATGTGAGATGATAGTTCACTGTGGTTTGATTTGCATTTCCCTAATGATTTCTGTTATTGAACATCTTTTCATATACTTGACCATTGATATGTCTTTTTTTTTTTTTTTTCATTTTTGAGACAGAGTCTCCCTCTGTTGCCCAGGCTGGAGTGCAGTGGTGCGATCTCAGCTCACTGCAACCTCTGCCTCCCGGGTTCAGGTGATTCTCCTGCATCGGCTCCACGTTGCTGGGACTACAGGTGTGCACGACTACACCCAGCTTTTTTTTGTATTTTTAGTAGAGATGGGGTTTCACCATATCAGCCAGGATGGTCTCGATCTCCTGACCTCGTGATCCGCCCGCCTGGGCCTCCCAAAGTGCTGGGATTACAGGCGTGAACCACCATGCCCGGCCCTTTATGTCTTCTTTGAAGAAACGGCTATTTAAGGCTTTGCCCCGTTTTAAATCTGACGGTTTATTTGTTGTTGACTTAGAAAGTTCTTTCTGTATTTAGGACATTTATTCTTTATCAGGTATACTATTTGCATCAATTTTCTCCCACTGTGTGTGTTGCCTTTTCCTTCTCTTGGTGGCGTTCTTTGGTGCACAAAAGGGTTTTATTTTTCTGTTTTGATGTAGTCCAATTTATCTATTTTTACTTACATTACCTGTGGTTTTGTTGTCATATCCAAAAAATTGTTGTTAAATTCAATGTCATCGTGCTTTTCCTTTATGTTTTCTTCTAGGAGTTTCATAGTTTTAGGTCCTACATGTAGATTTTTGACCCATTATGGGTTAATATATGCATATAATATATGGTAAGGATCCAAATTCGTTCTTCGGCTGGTGCACATCCCGTTCTCCGGAGATCATTTGTTGAAAAGATGGCCCTTTTCCCATTTAATGGTCTTGGGATCCTTGTTGAAAATTATTTGACCATATGTACTAGGATTTGTTTCTGTTTTATTTTATTCCTGTGTATGTCTGTCTTTATGCCAGGACCACATTGTTTTTTGAATCATGCTTATAATGTGCATTATAAACACACTTGATTACTGTAGCTTTGTAATAAGTTCTGAAATCAGGAAATGTGGGTCTTCCAACTTCGCTCTTCTTTTCAAGATCATTTTGGCTATCCGAGGTCCCAGGAGATTCCATATGAATTTCAGAATGGATTTGTTTCTTCCAAAACTGCTACTGGGACTTTGATTAGGATTGCATTAAATCTGCAAATTGCTTTGGGTAGTACTGACAGCAGTATTAAATCTCTCAATCCATGAACACAGTACATCTTGCCATTTGTTTGTGTATTATTTATTTCAGCAACACTTTTTAGTTTTTAGCATACAAGTCTTTTACCTCCTTGGTTACGTTTATTCCTATTTTTTATTTTGGATGCTATTATAAAAGAATTTTTGTCTTACTTTCCTTTTTGTGTCATACATTGTTAGCATAAAAATGCAACAAAATTTTTTGTGTTGATTTTTATCGTGTAACTTGGCTAATTTTGTCCATTAGTTCTAGCAAATTTCTGGTGTGTAGAATCTTTAGGGTTCTCCACACAAAAGACCGTATTGTCTGCAAATAGACATTTTACTTAAAACCATAGCATTTTTTAATGTTGGAGAATTTATAGCCCGTATGAATTAATAATTGATATAAAGAAATTTTGCCCTAACATTTGAACAATAAAGTGTTTTAAAACCTAAATTACAAACTGTCTTTGAAGCAATAAATAGA
Organism: Theropithecus gelada; assembly: GCF_003255815.1. Classification (NCBI taxonomy): domain Eukaryota; kingdom Metazoa; phylum Chordata; class Mammalia; order Primates; family Cercopithecidae; genus Theropithecus; species Theropithecus gelada. The sequence goes on from NC_037686.1 coordinate 70,905,864, forward strand.
AGAACATTTAATACCAAACAGGGGAGCACCACAAAACCTGCAGAGCTTTGCTATTGATGACAAAGGAGCAAAACTGAATAATCCGTTTATTCCTCACTGAAATAAGCTAGGAAGTGATATTCATACAATTTTTAAAAACTAAAATCAATAAAAATAAAAGATAAAATTAGTAAAATAGGAAAGTAAAATAGATAAAGGAAACATTTTATAAAAGGTGTTCCTTTGATAATGCCATCAACATAATTAAAGTGTACATCAACACAATTAAAAAGCAAACTGACACCCTTAAAAGCAGAGACATGATCAAATATACAAATGTGTTAACATAATTTGAACCAACTATTAGGCATAACTCTAGGAAAATAGCCAAAAAAAAAAAGAAAAAGAAAAAGAAAGAAAAAGAAAAAGAACCACATACACACACACACACACACACACACACACAGAAAAGTACTTAATAATCTGGCAAACTGCACATTATAAACATGATTCAAGAAGAACTAGAAAATTTCAATAGACCCATTACAAAAATAGATCGAAAAAGTGTTTACAGATTGGCCTTTTAAAAAGGTAAATGTGTCAGGTTGTTTCACATTTCTAGCAAATAACAGATATATTGAATGTTATGTAAATTATTCAAGGAGATTCAAATAAATGAAATGTTTCCCAGATCATTTTATGAAGCCAGAACGAATTATTACCAAAACTTGATAAATCTGGACAATGAAAATTACAGAAAATTCTCAAATATTAATATAGTTCCAAAAAGTAAATAAAATATTAGTAAATAAAATATAAAAATTTAATTAAAGAATAATTCATTACAGACAAGTTAGATTTATTCCAGATATGTGGAAATGGTTAAAAAGTATGAAATAGAGCAAAATAAATCATTAGCTCAATAAATGAAAGATTGAAACCTTCATATGAATTTTCAAAAATGATGCAAACATTTGATAAAATTAAAAATCAGTACTGACTATGGGGAGTAAAAACTACGGAAAAAATACAAATAAAAGGAAACTATTTAAGTATATAAAGTATGTTTAACAAGAGCCAACTGAATAAAGAAACTGTTCTAAATGTTGATTTTCTGAAGCCATTTACACTAAAATTAATAGCGGAAGAGGGATACCTCCCATTTGGAGGTTTTATTTAATTCAGTATAATAAAAATAAAAAATAATTACCTAAAACTATAGTCATATATACAGAAAATCCAAGATAATCTATATTTTTAAAGTGACCAAAAATATTTGTTAAATCATTTATGATTACAGAAGTTGATATAGAAACAAACACTGAAAATATATATATATTATTAAATAACGTTGATAATTAACATAAAAAAACAAAAAATTTTAGAAATAAATGTAATGATAACATTATCAAATGTGTATAAAGTTAAGCCTCAACAAAGAACCTGAAAGACACACAGTACATATAAAAAATAAAATAAAATAAATACATTGAATTACAAGGATTTAATTTTTTAAAATGTCATTTTCTGACTTGTTAAATTGCAAAAATTAATCAATAAAGTGAAAGCAATGTTAGCTAGATTCTCAAGTTTTAATTTAGCTGGACAAAATTATCTTAGCCTTCACACGGTGGAATATATGTCTTAGTCTGTCAAGTGCACTTATTAAAAAGAAACAGCAGGCCAGGCACAGCAGCTCACCCCTGTAATCCCAGCACTTCGGGAGGCCGAAGCAGGCAGATCGTGACGTTAGGAGTTTGAGACCAGCCTGACTAGCATGCTGAAACCCTGCCTCTACTAAAAGTACAAAAAAATTTAGCCGAACGTGGTGGAGGGCGCCTGTAGTCCCAGCTACTCAGGAGGCTGAGGCAGGAGAATCCCTTGAACTCGACAGATAGAGGTTGCAGTGAGCAGAGATGGCGCAATTGTACTCCAGTCTGGGTGACAGAGCAAGACTCCGTCTCATGAAAGAAAAAGAAACAGCAGAAATAACCTATCTGATCTGATGGTAAACTATCATAAAGCCACATTAATGAAGAGTTGAACCAGACACACAGGTCAATGTAAGAAAATAGGTAAGGAGTTAAAACTAATATTAATGGAAATTAAATATGTGATAATGGAGATATTACTTGAAGCAGAAGGAAAAGTAGTCTATTTAAAATTTCACACAATATATAAAACTCAACTCACAATGAATTCTACATCTAAACATACGATCAGATACTGTAAAATCACTAGAAAAAAGTACAGGAGAAAAACTGCATGACATTGGCTGAGGCAATTTTTGGATTGGACTCCAAAACTCAAGCAACAAAAGCAAAAAAAAAAAAAAATGAAATGACATCAAATTAAAACATGTCTGCACACTAACATATTAAAGAGACAACCTGGCCAGGGTCGGTGGCTCACTCCTGTAATCCCAGCACTTTGGGAGGCCAAGGTGGGTAGATCACGAGGTCAGGAGTTCGAGACCAGCCTGACCAACATGGTGAAACCCCATCTCTACTAAAAATACAAAAATTAGCCAGGTGTGGTGGCACGTGCCTGTAGTCCCAGCTACTCAGGAGGCTGAAGCAGGAAAATCGCTTGAACCTGGGAGGCAGAGTTTGCAGTGAGCCAAGATCATGCCACTGCACTCCAGCCTGGGCGACAGAATGAGACTCCATCTCAAAAAAAAAAAAAAGAAAAAAAAAAGAAAAAAGAAATGAAAGAAAAGAAAAGAAAACCTACAGATTGAGATAAAATATTTGCAAGCCATATATCCGATAAGAGATTAATGCAACACAACTTAAAAGCGGGCGAAAGACTTGACTAGACATTTCTTTTTAAAAAAGACACACAGATAGGCTAAAGATACATGAAAAAATGTTCAACATCACTAATCTTTAGGGAAGTGCAAGTCAAAACCCCACGAAGAGATCATCTCACACTTGTTAGAACGGCTAATGCCAGAAAGATGAACGATAAGAGTTTGCGAGGGTATGGAGAAAAGGGAAGCCTCGTGTACTGTTGGTGGGAATATAAATTAACACGTCATTAGGGAAACTGTATAGAAGTTCCTTTAAAAGTTAACAATAGAATTACCATGTGCTCCACCCATCCCACTTCTGGTTATACATCCAAAGCATTTGAAATCTGTATGTAGAAGAGAGATCTGCAAGCCCCTGTTCATGGAAGCATTATGCACAACAGCCAAGCCCTGAAATTAATCTAAGTGCCTAACAATGGATGAATTGGTAAAGAAAATGCGGTGTATAAATACACAATGGAATACTATTTAGCCTTAAAAAGAAAGTCATTTTGTGATTTGCAACAACATGGACGAAGCCGGAGGACATTACGCTAAGTGAAATAAACTAGGCACAGAAAGACCAGTATTGCGTGTTCTCACTCAGATGTGGAACCTGAAATAATTGAGCTCCTACAAGTAGAAAGTAGAAAGACGGTTACCAGACTCTGTGGCCTGAGGGAAAGAGAGATGATTGCGGAAGGGCACAAGGTTTCAGCGACTTAGAGAAATAAATTTCTTGAGATCTCTTGCCCAGATCTCAAGAAATTTGGTGACTATAGATAACAGTATTGTATACATATAACATCACTATATGCTCCATAAATATATGTAATTATAATTTGTCAATTTACAGTAAAAAAACATCTTTTTGCTATTTTCTGTGAGATGATAGTCTTACTAATAAACACTTGGGAGGATTTGAAGCTGCCATGCATTGATTCACAGCAGTTTTCTGAGGAAAAAGTATTATTAAGAAACATAATCATCTTGAAGTCCAAAATTATGTTTGTGCCTGGAAAGTCAATGTAGAGATCTCCTTTTCCTTACATGCTCTATTACCTGTCCCAATTGCTACTGCACCAGCACGCACAGATGGACGGTGGAGCCGTTACCCTCTTACCTAATGTGAGTGTTTCGTGAGGATGACTCTACCTGATCCTGGAAATGAGCATCCAAACAATAATTGTTTTAAAGCTTAGTGTTCTGTTTCCTCCTTCCCACACCTCTCCTCTCACCTTCCCTTCACTCCAAACACATTTGAGTTAAGATTGGGAGCTGACCTCCCCACTTCCTGCAGAGCTGACGGGATGGTGACTGCTGCAGGCCACCCTCACCTGCCTGGGAGGGAACATCAGCAGCAGGAGGCCATCACAAGGGTCCTCCCCTATGCAGCAAAGCAAAGCAAAGCAAATCGGCATTGTGACTGCGTGTTCAAACTCCTGTTTCCTCTGCTTTTGGCAGCTCCAGAAGGAAACTCCTCTCAATCTTGACCCAGGAGAGTGCCAGAATATCGTAGGCACTGAATTAATGTTTGCTGAATGAATGAATGAGTGCATAAATTCATCCCCACTGGTTCAATGGTGCTGATTTTCTCTTTGTGATCTGAGGTCCTTTTGAGCATTGGGCTGGGCTTGGCTGGGTCACTGCTTTTCCCTGCATCGTGGCCCCTCTGAGGGTTTGGCTGTGCTTTCGTCTGTGCCATGATTGTGAGAGTGTCTGACCCATTGCAGGAGGCCAAGAAGCATTACACGAGTGAATAAAAGAAGGCACACATATACAGAGATGCGTACACGCACATACATGGTGCATATGGGAAAATGAACATTTACATGCCGACCTGCAAACTAATTCACAGGAAAGAGTCTTCGTTTGTCTGCCTTCAGCATCTTGGCCTGGACCCTGCCGCCTTCCCACTATTCTGAGAGTTTGGGGAGAAATTTGCTGAGACCTGCTCCTTTTGGGATGTCTGGATCTAGCAGTTTGCTGTCACATAGTAGGGTTTACAGAGGTGTGTTTCTGGAAAGAAGAAAAACAGAGCCTAGGAATTCTTTCCTCAGCATTGGGGTGTCTGTCTTCCTCTTCAACCTCTTCCTCCTCGCCCTCCTCCTCCACCACCACCTCTTCTTCCTCCTCGTCCTCCTCCACCTCTCCCTGTTCTTCTTCCTTAAACATCTTTATAGTGGTAAAATATACATAACATAAATTTACCATTTTAACCATTTTTAAGCGAGCATTTTGCTGGCATTCAGTACATTCACATTTTTATGTAACCATCATCACTATCTATCTCCAGAACTCTTCCATCTTCCCAAACCCAAGCCCTGTCCCCATTAAACAATCTCTTCCCATTCCCCCTTCGCTCAGCCCCTGGCAACTGCCACTCTCCTTTCTGTCTCTATGACTTTGGTTACACTCAGGACGTCACGTTAGGGGAACCATGTTATGTGCCCTGTGTCGGGCTCACTGTGCTTAGCACCAGACCCTCAGGCTCCTCCATGTGGAGGCATGGGTTGGAATTTCATTTCTTTTTAAGGTTAAGTAGCATTTCCTTGCATGGATATACTACATTCCTTTGTTTTTTATTCATCAGTTGCTGGACTTTTAAGATGTTTCTACCTTTTGGCTGTTGTGAACAATTCTGCTCTGAACATCAGTACACAATGATTTGTTCAATCTCTACTTTCAGTTCCTTTGAGTATATACCCAAAAGTGAAACTGCAGGGCCATATGGCGATTCTACGCTTAGCTTGTTGAGGAACCATGATACGATTTTCCTCACTGGAAACACACTCCCACTAGCAATGTGCACGTGTTCTAATTTCTCCACATTCTCTCCAACACGAGTGATTTTCTGTTTGTTTTGTTTTATAATGCCCATCCTAATGGGTGTGAGATGGTGTCTCATCATAGTTTTGATTTGCATTTCCCTGATGAGAGAGATGGAGCCTGTTTTCGTGTTTATCATCCATTTCTGCATCTTCTTGGAGAGAGTCCCTTCATGTCCTTAGTCCTTTTCTAATTGAGTGGGGTTTTTTTTTGTTTTGTTTTTGTTTTTTGTTTTTTTGTTTTTGTTTTTGTTTTTTTTTTTTGCTGTTGAGTTCTGTGAGTTCTTTATATATTCTGGATATGAATTTTTACCGGATATATGATTTGCTGATACTTTCTCCCTTTCTGTGCCTTTTTCCTCTCTTGGTAGTGTCTTTTGGTGCACATATTTTTTAATTTCAATGAACTCCAATTTTTTCTTTCTTTGTCTCTGATGTTAGTGTCATATTTAAAAAATCATTGCCAAATCCAGTGTCATAAAGCTTTCCTGCTATGTTTTCTTCTAAGAGTTTTATAGTCTTAGCTCTTACATTCAGTGTTTGATCTGGGTTCCTTTGACCATGAGGTCACATTTATTCTCCTAGCATCTTATCAGTGACATTGTGGTTTATATAATCTGCTTAAGTGCTAGATGAATAGCTAATAGAACAGGGTTGGCCCCACATTCCAGGCTATCCAACTACACTAGCCTGACTAAAGCTGCGACTATCTCCCCAGAATAAACTTAACCTTCCTTTGTTGATGTGCAGAGCAAGGAAGGTGGTGCTTGCCATTTTGCACTGTTTTTTTTTCTTAGTTAATTTTGAAATACAAAACCATTTATTCTTCTGAATCTCTTCAAAACACCGACAACATCAACAGACAGTGTCAAATGGTAAAATTGCTCACCAAGGTGTGTGTGGTGGCTTGCTGCGGTGTTCTTGCTCTGACGTCCTTAGAAACACACAGGGCGTATTAAAGGTCTTCCTGGTGTATTGAGAAGAAGAGCTATGGGATAAGGGGGCTATTTACTAGTGACTGGGGATATCGCCATACGTTTGCCCTGCTGGTGCCATTCGTCTAAAATATCCTTGTTCCAACCCCAGGCACAGAAGGCTTGAGCTGACTGTTGTTTGGGAAGCAACACTACATGGCAATAATGCTTAATCTGGGAAAAACTGCATTGTGAATCAAGCACTGAGCAGTATGTGGGCCATTTGGTTTTGAGTTGTGAACTTTCCTTCGCACTCCAGCAAAATGTTGAAACATCAGCTAGGACTTACTTTGGCTAACACTGGAATTTCACTATTATAACGGAAGATGTGGTATCTGGGCTATAGCTCAGTTCCCTCAAACCTGGGCCAAAATCTAGCTCCAAAAAGATATCACTAGACTAACTAATTTAACAGGATCCTGTTGAGTCTCAACTGAAGAAGGGAAAATGTCCTAATTTCTGTAGTTATCACGACAACTGTCACTAGTGGTCGATCAGAAGCAGTGGTGGAGGCTGCAGTCCTGTTACACTCTCATCGAATGTCTGATGTTTCAATATACCATAGTCTCTGTGTCACAAAATCCCATAGCCAAAGCACTCCTTCAGCTACGCTTTGTTTAGAGGAAGAAGCAGGAAATAAAAAATTCGCTTCATAGTGAACAGAAGACACCCCATCTCCCTGTCAGAGGGTGCTGCTTATCAGAATATGCTTCGTGCACAATCAAGGCAGTCAATTCAGAAGCCGTTCTGAATATTGTTGTTGAAAAGTATAAAGCAATTAACAAAAAAATGCATTGAGATGAGAGTGCGTCTGTCTTGGGGTAACCGGGGATTTCTGCTTCCTTTTGTCTGCAGCTGGCCAGAGCTGCACTCTTGAGTCCTCAAAGCACAGTCCTCTTTCCAGCACCAGTCAGCCTCACCTGGGAGCCTGTCAGAAATGCAGACTCCCAGGCCAGTCCCCAGATCCGCGTAATCACCATTTGCATCTCCACAGACCCTCAGATGGTCTCTGTGCCCACTACAGTCTGAGAGGCGCTGCCCTAAGTTCCTAGTGAAATTGGAGCCAGCACTGACAACGTCTGTGGTTCCCTCTGTGTCATCAGGAGCCCGTGCATCTGCGAGTCCTCCTCGCTGGGAAATACTGAGGGTCTTGCGCGTGCTGTCAGGGAAGAGGTGGGGCAGCAGCAGCAGAGGAAAGCCTGGGATGGATCAGGACACTTGACCTCACTTTCCTTTTTCAGAATCCTGGCAAGCAGGCGGGATGCGTCGTCGCTGCGGTGCCAGGACCATGAATTTAGAGGCAGGGCGCAAAAAAAACACGAACCTTTTGATGACCCTCCCTGGTTTGCTGCTGGGCTGAGGGCGGTTGCTTCCTGCAACTTCCCTGATTAGCATGCATCAGGCGAGTCAGGGACCTGAGTGAAAACCTGCTCTCCAACGCGGCTGTCAACGTCCTGCCCTTCGATAAATGATCCAGAGCTGCTGCTCGGCGTGGGGATGGGAACGTGGTTAGGCACTAAAACCACTGCTTGCATGACATCATTCCATATCAGATTACACTGTAATGTCAGGAATGTAATCATTAGCATTTAAACATGCATAAAATTTAATTAACCTACTTACCAGTTTGCTTAGAACTTTTGAAGGGCTACCTAGAGTCCTCTCTAAGCGTTTTATTACAGAGTTTTGGAAAGCTCACAAAAGAGAGAAGTTCACTGGGATTTTTCTCCCTAAAGCTGATGGGCCGTGACAGATAAGCAGATGACCCGAGTTAATTATTATTGAATTCGTTATTACCGCTTTGTTGTCACCCAGCTCAGCCAGGGTAAAATGATGACAGTAGGTATCTCATTAAAACAGCTGTTTCAATTATGTAGCGGCAAATATTTAAAAAGCGAGCCTTCCAAGTTTAAAGCCGTTAACAAAGTTTGTTTGTGCTGGTTGTGCCAAGATGATCTGACCGAAAAGGAGGGGGAGGAGGAAAGATGGGAGACGTTGATCGGCGTGGTGGCTCCAGACGGGGGGCACCCCCACACCAGCCCACGCCGGCCTGGTCTGGCCAACCTCAGGGGGTGGCGGAGGGCAGGTAACAGGGAGGAAAGGGCTGGTGTTTTCCCCACCATATCCCAATTTCAGGAGTCCATGTTAAATCTAGCTATGTTTAAATAGTAAAGGAAAAGAGCTGTTTGCATGGATTTCTTTCCAGCTACAAAATGGGATCTCAGCCAGTGTGCTTCGTTACGATCACCTCGCCTAGCTGAGACCCATTTGTATATATTCCTAGAAATAAAGAAAAACTCCCAGGTCCCCATTCAGGAGGAACGTCCTCACTGCCGGTACTTGGAGGGACTTTGTACGGATGTTGGCTGTCTTTTATTAACGCCTATCTGCCATGACAGCATTCGATTACAGATCAAGGCCTGATAATTTATCAGCGAATCTGATTTTTTTTTCTACCGTCAATACGTTGCTGACTTACGATTGAGGAAATTCAGCAAAACCGTCAGAACTGGAAGTTTCCTGTTCTCTCACTGGAATTTGCCTCTCGGTTTTATCATAAATGGCACATTCTCTCAATTCTGTGTTCAATGTTTTCCAGAGGGGGAGTTCAGCTCTAGGTTCTCACCTGGACTTATGATGTGTATCCCTTCCCCTTGATGACTCTGAGGCTGGACCTCAAACAGGACCCCAATAAGTCCTAGGTCACAGATCCCCACGCCAGCTTCAGGCTGGGAAAATGTGGGCTCACCAGCCATCAGGAGGTGGGCTTCACCCCACTCTAGTCACTAAGTGGAGGCACATCGGGGTTCATGAAAGAGCTGAAGCAAGGCTGCACGACCGTTTGGCCACTCCCGGGAGGGCCCCGAAGGCACAGACACCAGGGCTGAGCTTCTCTCCCCGTGCAAAGCGCAGCACATTTGAGATGAAGAGATCTGGGTCAGCGACCCTGGTGCTTGAGGAAGAATGCAGAGCTCTGAAGAAATAAACACCTTCTGGGAATTAGGGTGCAATTTGCGTTTGGAATTTGCCTGAGAATAAACTACCCAACTTCTGTCCATCCAGGATAATTAGACAGAACATTTGCTTCAGGTTTGCTTGGGAGCCCTCCTACTATTCTGTGGGTTTATTCACAGGTCCTAAGAATGTTGCTTAATCACATTGTCTACTCATATGAGAGTAGCTGCTGATGTAAAATATGGAAAATAAATCAATCAACTAATATTCTCCTATAACATGTCAGTCAACCCGTGTGACCAATTTAAAACTAAAACCGAGGCCCCATCAGGAAGGCCCCTCAGCTGGAGGGCAAATGCTTTTTGTGTTTATGAAAGAAGAAAATGTTATCTGAACTCTCTAATTGACAGTGAAAAAAGCCATTCGTGTAGTTCCTAAAACTAAAATTCCAGCCGATAACTTCAAATCAGAATAGTGAACATTTTGAAATTTACTTTTTTCTAGAGTTTCTCATACATAAGGTACGTCTAGGTTGACAGTGTAATATTTGAAACTCTTTAGAGAAAGGCTTTTCCCGTCTTCCCCCTCGCTGGTGTGGGTGAGGATTTTTGTGTGTCTTATTGTCATCCTACGGGCAGCTTGACAGGGAGGGAAGGGCCTGGAGGGGAGGGCTCTGTGGAGGACCCGACAAACCGCTCAGTGCAGCAGAACACAGTGATTCCCAGAAACAAAAGGCTGCCAATCCCAGTGTGAGCTGGGGGGCACGGGGAGGCCTTTGAGGCTTCACAGTGAAGGGTCATATCTGTCCAGGAAGGAAAAGGGAGCTTGTTGAACTTTCTTTCCTTGTGATCTTCCTAACTACAGGAAGCCCCGGGAGAAAACTTGGCAGAGGTCTGTGTGGTTCTCTGCCTCTGGCAACAAGCATCCTCTGAAAAAGAGTCTGGTGCACAAAACATGAGCTGACCTCCTGCAAACAGAAGGGAAAATCGTACGGGGGCCTTGTTTGGAACCTAGTTTTCCCAAAAATATTTTAATTGTAAGTAATAGTCCCTTACATGTACCAGTTTAAGAATTATAATGGCACAAGAAGCAGAAAGATGGCAGCAAGGGCTATATCTAGTGCATTATTTTCAATGGGATTTGTATTATAAATACATCTTAGAAATGTAGCTGTGTGTCCCTGGCAGAAAAGTTTTAAAACCATCTAACTTTTTAGGCATTAGTACCTTAATGTACTAAACGGTTTTAAAACCATCTAACTTTTTAAACATTAGTACTATTCATTCCAGGAATTTTGAATTACCAGGACTTCTATAATTGTTGCATTAATATTATTAATCACTACAGTTCTTCTTGTAATACCTGGAAAAGTACTTATTTACTGTGTTATTGTGTGCTGGAGACTTATTACATATCTTATTATCTCCATCCCACACAACAGCTTTGCAAAGAGGCATCATTTGTCCTCAATAGAGGAATGAGACCGGGGGAATGGGGTCAGTGGCCCCAGCTTCATTTCCACAGCCCTAGGGCAGCCGCAGCCGTCTAGGGCCCCCATTATGTTCACCCTGTGGTGAGAAGGCGCTACTGGACAGGCAGGGGTCAGGGTGCCTCTCCAGGAGAGTTTCTCAGGGATCCCCGGGTCTGTGCATACCTTTGAGATGCTGGCCAGGGAAGCAACTGCACCTGCTAAACCCATGCAGATGAGTCACGTGACCCTAGGATCCTGCCGGGACCCCGTGTCCAGAGTCACCAGCGGCTGTAAGTCAGCCCCTGCCCTGCAGAAGCCGTCGATGGATATGTGTCTCCTGCACCTCCAGCCTCGTTTCCAGCGGCAAGGCAACTTGGAAAACTTATCACACGCTTCACCCTGTTGGGGTGTCCCTCTCCTGGGTCACGTGGCTCTGCCTCCCCCGTCCCCAATTTCCACCTGGCCACACAGAACCACCACTGCTGCCTCTTCACTCGTCCCTTCCTGAGAGGTTTGCAATTCTATGGATGCCATGGTTTTCTTCATTCGACTTTGGCACCCAAACAAAGGGAGCAGGTCAGGGAAGGAGGAAGAACAGCACGGGAACAGGCAGACGGAAGCCAGGGCTTGCCTTCCCTTCGAGGACCTCCCTACAATATGTCAGCTCATTCTAGTCTTTGTCTCCAGATCCCCCTTGAATTGAATGAACTTGATTTGTGACAAAGTGTGACTACAGATGGAATGACTTTGAGTGGAAGAAGGTGCCCATTTTTAAGTATTTTGGGAGTCTATCAGAAGCAAAGAGTAGGAGAAAAGATGGAGAGAGAAAAATTGGGAAGATTTGTGATACGGCCGCAATACAACTGGGGTGCCTTTAGTACGTGGCTGAGCGGGCAGCAGGTTCAGCTGGAAGCACACTTCATTTTTTCAGCTCAAGGGCTTGTTGGCTTGAAATTTAATTTTATTGAGAAATGCAAGATTTCCAGGAGGACTTTGGGATTCTGTCATTGCCATGGCATGTTGTCAGACGCAGTTGGGTGGTAAGAATCTATGAAGTCAGCTTCATCCCTTACACTGTAAAACAGTGGAAATAAGCACCACAGATTGGAGGAAAAAATAGCACTGACTTCTCTCTGGATTTACCTATGCCATTAACATTGCCAACCAATAAACCACAGAGCAAATTTCAGGGTGTGAGACCAAGCGAATAAAAGCTTCCAGAATGTCATCTGAACTCACGTGAGGTGGAGTCGACAAGTTCTGTGCAGCTCTAATTATCAGTGTCACCGTCCCCATTCACTTCTGTTCCATCCTCTGCTTGAGGAAGAGCAGCGTGTTTTCATCTTCACCTTCCTCTCCTCGTAGGTCCGCTCTTCCTCAGCGTGCTTTGGTCGCAGAGAAGAATATTACAAAATAGCATTGTGAAGGGACATATGTCCAAAGATGTCAAGAACCAAACACTTAATGGAGAAACTACAGTACAGTAAGCATCAGGCAGGAATTAGGAGAGTAACTGTCTTTTCAAAGCCAGTGATGTTAATTGGAAAGTTGCAATAGGCTGTACCCGAAATCAGCATTCGACAAAGATCTCATCAGCTAGGGGTTTGCACGTGGATAAGGGGTGTGATCCATGGACTGTGCACAGTGCAAAAGTCTTGCACAAAGATGGGAACCTGAGGTCCGGAAGGCTCAAGGAGCAGCACCAGGCCACACAGCTGACATGCTCTCAAGAATGAACATCCGCCTCCAAATCATAGCTTTCTCATTTTGACTAAAGTACTTTTATATTTCACTATGATTCATGGTAAAAAGTCTTTGCAAATTTAAGGTAAATTCATTTTTTAAAGATCGAATTCCAAAGCACAAAGATGTAAAAGAAGCAAGATGTACCAGAAACAGAACCCTTTTACCTTTTGGTAAGCAGATAAGGCCAGTGTCTCCTGAGATAAGCACAGGTGGTCGATCCTCACCAACAGACCAATCACCATCCCACATGGAGATGCACCTGAGAGTTTCCACTTCCTCAGGAAAGCCAGCAAAGTGGGATACCTCCGTTCCCGGAAACCTGGTCCTTCATCATGTCAGGAAGCTGACAGCTCCACTGAAGAATGAAAATGGCAAAATGGTAAACTGGGATCAGATTACGGCGTAAGAGTTCATTCCCTCTGCAAGGCTGGAGATTTCCCATTGTTCATGAACTGGAACCTGGGAAACACTTGACATTTGGTGGGATTTCTTTACCTTAATTCTGGAAAGTATTTCGTAGCTACAAATTTGTGCATACATGTTATTTGTTTTTGTACACACAGAAAACTTAAGTTGTATTATTTCATTTCCCCCACCAGAAATGCAGATTCCCAAGACCAGAAGGGCAAAGGGCTGGGGCCACACAGGTTGTGAGCAAGAGAATTAGAATTTCATTTCTAAGATGATGCTGTTGTAACCTCCCTGGGAAATGTCACCCCATTTAACGTAGGTAGTGCAGTGTTTGTGTGTATATGTCTGCATTGAGTAATTCATTACCTGCCCAATTTGACATATTATTTGAGACAGGAAGATAGAACACTGTAACAATATAGAATAATCTATGTCTGGTATCATCATGGTTTTGGGGAGAATCACTAGCTTCTCTTTTACTTGCTCTATATACATATACATATACAGTAGTTTACCTTAAATTTACAAAGACTTTTTACCATGAATCATAGTGAAATATAAAAATACTTTAGTCAAAATGGGGAAGCTGTGATTTGGAGGTGGACGGTTCATTCTTGAGAGCGTGTCAATTCTCAAGGTATATATACCTCTCAAGGTTTCTAATAAAGGAAAGTTTTTCTAATAAAGGAAACAGGTAAGAAGCAAACCTAAAGCTTAAGAGGCTGCACTCAAAATAGTGTGGAAGGGAAAAATAACTCATTTCCTAAATGCATATTGTATATAATGAAAAGGTTGTTCAAATATGTATTATGCTGCAACTCAGATTATTTTAATGGGAAAATGTTGGGGTGATAAATCAATGTTTTAATTTCACAGAAAATAGCTTTAATTGCACAGATATCATGTTATTCTAGTTATGTTTATAGGAATCTGTGAAAAATAAAATTGCTTTTCTAATGGTTTGTTAGGTGGTTGTGAATCTTTGGTAAATGGATTTGACAGAGGAGGAATTGGTAATCATTTTCTAAATACATGCATCTCTGTTGGGATTCCTGTTTAAGAACACATGAAGAATAGGAGGAGTTGGGGAATAAGAAGGCCGTATCTTCATTTCAGATCACACCTATTGATTTGTGCTAAGCGAACAGAACTTTCAAGAGTGCTACAGCATTTGCCCATGTGTTGCTGTTTATGTTGGCTATTTATGGGAACAACTAACAAGACACTAGGTCTCTGGAAACCTGTGTTTTGTGGGGTTCTGAGGCTCCCGTGTCTCTAGTGGAAATGATTCTGCATGCAGGAAAAGGTCCAACCAGCAACCTTTCATTCTGAGGACCTATTCTTCTGGAAGCTTGTGGCTAGGCAGCAGCCCTGAAAGTACCCTGCACCTTTACCACAGGGAACATGCATCCCTGAGGATATTGTCTGAGCTAGAAATCATTGAAATTCAACCCATTAATTTCAATTGTCAAAAAGCAAACTAATGCATACTGTAACATATCATCTCAAATCAGGTTTCTAGTAAGCTACAATAGTGACTATCTAGGCATTAACACATCTATAGGGTAGTGACAGTTTATATAATTATATCATGTATTTAATCAAGAATAAGGGAAAGGCTTGGAGATTTCAGGAAGGCAATATTTCACAGTTTTATCCATTTATCACGTGTTTGCTAACCTTTACAATCTACTCTCTATGCTCGAATTACGTACAGTTTCTTCTTGAAGGAGATTTTGTTTAGATTGTATTTGCTCTTTCCCTGTGGGAGATAATCAAGCATTGCTTTACAGGTTGTAGCGGGGTTTCTTTGCCAGTAGAAGTAGGGGAAAACGACGTCATTAAGAAAAAGATATTTAATCAAACTACTGGTAGCAAAAGCAATGAACACATCAGAGTGTAATGACCCTGCATTCTACCTTCTGAGACTATGAGCTCAGGAACCACAGGGTCCTATGGACTCTTCCCCTTCTTGGCACATACATTGTTTTTCTCCTCTACAGGAGACACACAGTTTAAGAACCTGGGGTGCCCCGTTCACGCAATGGGCTCCAAGCAGCTTGAGATGCCTGTGCTGTTCTCTCTACCTCCTTCTCGCCCTCCCACCTCCTGCTTAGTCCGTTCTTTAATTATTATGTTAGTGCTGTTCCATTTTTCAAAGGGATACTGCAGCTTAGTTCTCAAAAATTGCATAAAGCATTCCTACAGAAGAAAAAGAAAATGAATAACACATCGGACCCTTGAAAAGAAGTTACAGGAAGATTTTAAAAATTAGATATGAACTCAATTCCTTGATGACTTTTTCCTGGAGACAGAGAGATTTTGGGTTTTCAAATGCTGTACAGAGGATCTGTCAGCGCCCTGGTTTCTCTCCCTCACCTTCTACCTACTCTCATTTTTCACTTGAGATCCTTAGAAAAATCGACTCTTTGGCTTCAGATTTTCTAAACAACAAGAAAAAAATGATTAGTTATCAAATTTAAAAGACCTAATACAAAGACAATATTAAGATCTCTAGAATCCAAAGATTGCTAAAATTTTTCAGCTACGTTTGCAGAAAAGTAGCTGCAGTTTTTTACATTTTAAATCTAAGATCATCTATGACAACAGTGGGTACATTTTCCAGGACACTGGGAGGCCCAGAAGCCCATATCCCTTCTGCCCCCTTGCAAACACTTGCTGCTTGAGAACAGGTGACGCAGCAGGCAGAGGAGTTGGGCTCTTGTCTGCAAGGTCTCTGGGACTGTCTTCTCCCCACCACCTGGGGCATGGCGGGGGCTGGGTTCCCATCTCCAGACTTTACCTGTTCTTCCCTGCTTTCCTGTTGCTTTATGGCCATACAGTCATATAGGATGCTCCTGGTTTAATGACAGCTGGATCTTTGCCAAATTACCTATGTACCAAATGCTAGGCTGTATTTTTTTAAGCATATACTATTACTATTGAGTCTAATGAGATGGCTTTCTTTACCCCAGTGACCATAGTTATTAATTGTTTAGCCTTTACGTCCATGCAGTTTTTCCCTATTAGTGATTCTATTGTCTTCAGCACACACACGAAATGTGTACATCATTTATATTTAGAATATGACTGCAGACTTTGATTTCAAATTACATGTTTTACTGAGCACCTACTATTGACCAGCTTCTTTCATACGCTAAAATCTGCGGTGAGCAAGACACTCTTTGCTTTCGAGGGTAAAGGAAGGAAACCGATGAGTACCTTAGCAACAACCAGTAGTGCTGAGACCTATTATTGAGACAAGGGACTAATTTTCATTTTGGTAAAGAGGTAAATCAGTAGGGAGCTGGTGAATTTCCCAGACATTTTTCGGGAACATGGAGGGGCCCAGGGACTGGGATGGGGCCTGTGCAGGAGTGAGGGATAAACAAAGGACAATTAGGTTCTCTTGGAAGCCCCTGTTTCCATAAAAAAGAAAATGAGATTTATATTTGCACACTGTGCAGGGAGTACTGTAATACAGATGCTCAGGGCAGTAGCTGCTATGATGCTCAGGTCTAAGATGCCCCAAAAATGGGAGCCTCGGAGGACTCCCTCAAACTGTGCCCCTCAGAGGTGGCCAGTGCTATAGTGAGCAGGCAGGAGCTGAGCTCCCCACCCCACTTGGAATGATGAGCTGCGCTGCTTCTTAGACACCCCTTGGTCCTAGCCTCCTTCTGACCAATAGTCAGCATCTGTGAGACTGCAGCTGTGATTAGAGAGGCAGCCTGTGAGACCAACTGGCTCACACAGGGCTCAAACCCAGGGCTTGCTCTGTCACCACTGGCTCCAGCCAAGCTAACAAGATGCAGAAAACCAGCTGACGGCTTTATTCTATAGGACATGCTCATGTGGGGTTTTTTCTTCTTCTTTTTTTTTTTTCTTTCTCTTGCTTTACTTTTATTTCTGTGCGATTACCTGCTCCACTGTGGTTTCTTTATTTATGTCCTGGTACTGACTTTTAGGAAGTTGGAGGTTTGGGTCGAACTCTTCTATTGGGATTATAAATATAATATCCATGAAGCTACCTATGAAATACAGCTGGATACATATGCACGTCTAGATAAATATCATGGTCCCAAAGACAAGGACACCCCAAAGGCCGCACTGATTTACGGCTGCTCTGCAATTTGAGTGGCACTCGATAGAAATCATAGGCAAGCACAAATGTTGAAGAAAGAAGATAATACATGCAGGTTTGTCATGCATTTTGTAATTACCTTTGTATTCATCAAGGAGTCCTAGGAGCACGAGGGAGGAAGGAGGTGGTGGTGTGTTGGCCTCCGAAGAGTTTAAAACTACGGTGCATTGCATTACAGGATCCTATTAATAATTAAACTATCTGTCACTTACCAACAACATACATTCCAAATTAAATTTAAGCAAAAGGGAAAAAGAGATCATTTGGGACTGAATTAGTGGGCTTCAGAGAGAAATAAATAATAATCAAACATCTGTGTTCTAAATAGTACGTGCTTTATCAGACAAACAACTGTTACCGTCTCATTGTATAAAATTGCTTGGGGAAAACACGGTAACTGGCAGGCAAAGTCTCCATGAGGAAGGGGGGAGGTGAGAAAAAGTTCATTAATGAGTCAGAAAGTGATTGAAAGTTGCCGTGCTGTTCTATCAGCTTCTTTTTCAGCATCTTTGTTGGCAAACGAGAAGGTGTATTTACTTAAGTGCACAATCCAGTGGACAGTCCCACAGCCCCAGAAGATCTAAGTGGCCCAGTCTGTCCTGAGAAGGGCCCAGATCCACAATTGCTGAGTTGCCTGGAAGCCAGTCAGTTGTGAAGGTTACAGAATAGAATTTATTTTTTTTTGAAGGGAAAGGAGAGAGAAGAGACAGAGAATTAATAAATGAATGAGCAAAGAGGGAGAAATTAATATTCCTTCCACTCTGCCAAAGGTTCAGTGAAGGCCGATGCGGTCGCCCAGCAGGCACTGGAGAAGTGGCCACAGTAGACAGGCAATGGGTGCTCATTAACTGGGTTTCATATTCAAAAACGGGGAGCATTTTTCGTTCTGTCTTATTGCAAGGACATTTAACTCTCCATCGGTCGGCTGCCTCTGAAATCACCACAGTAAATGAAGAAAGGAGCTATTCTCATCCTGTCTCGGTGGCTCTCTCCTCCCAAACGGCCTGAGTATGTTGTTTTCTAGTTTGTGCTGGGAAAAGCGCCTGGAAGGAAAAAAAAAAAAGAAAGAAAAAGGAAAAAAGAAAAACGCTGGTGAATAACTGGAAGCTCCCTGCAAACTCGCATGTGATCTCTAGGAGACAGGGAGGACCCCTCAGGGATGCCCAGCTCCTCATCCCCACACTTTCTCAGCTGTCCCTGGCCTGCCTGACTGGGAACGCCGGCCTCAGCGTTCAGACACCTCTGGAGCAGGCGACTGTCTGTTTGTCTTCTCCTTAGGTAACTGTGTGAAAATATCCTATTCCAGCTGTAACACTTGTTTTACAAGAGCCCTGGTTTTGTCTGACACAATATGGAACAACATTTGTCATCCGTTATCAGGGGTGATATATTTGTTAGCCTGCAGAGAAACATCTGCTGCGCGCTAATCTCCAGTGTGCAGGCCAATATTCATAGGATACAGCTGCATAAAATCACGGCATTACACGGGGCTGTCCAGCCTGACATGAAGGCTCGCTGGCAGGCAGACAGAAACAGATTTTATTATCTCCCTTTTACATATTTATTTATGTCAAATATTTCTGAGAATCCATACATTAGCTCTCCTTTTATGCATTGTTGTTCAGCGGTGACAAGCCATCGACATCCAAATGAGAAATTTATGTTACGTATTAAATATGGACATCTGAATGATTATCAAATCTATAGAAGCCAAGCCCGGCCAATCACCCCTAAATAATGGATGAGAAGTAGATGTGACTCAATTTGTTCAGTGCGGAACCTTGGCGACCCCACCTCGTGCTTCATCTCCGTGGCCCTGTCATTATTTGCTTCTATTCATCTCACTTGGCATCACTCAATAAAATCTGCACATGATAAAGAGAATAACCTTGGTCAAGAGTGAGAACAGAGAAAAAAGATCATTTCCTCCAGTCCCAGGTAGGGACCTCCTGGTATCCGTTTGCCTTGGTGTGCACATCAATATATCAGGATGATAGAAGGTTCCGGAGTTTGTATACAGAACGCAGAGAAGCATTCCGATGAGAACTAAGGACGACAGCTTCACTGTGCAGAGGGAGGGCAGAGGGGACTGATCTACTTAGGGGTCTCATTTCTTTGATCATTTGCTGAGTTTAAAAGATATCAATACACATACATAGATATGTGATGGCTATGCTATATATGTGTATGTATTATGATGAGACGAATATATATAGTTATAAACATAAATAGTACCTATATACACATATGTGTACGCATTTATGATGAGACGAATATATATAGTTATAAACATAAATAGTACCTATATACACACATGTGTACGTATTTATGATGAGATGAATATATATAGTTATAAACATAAATAGTACCTATATACACATATATAAAATTATATATTTGATTACATAATTATATTTGTATATTTATGTATAAATATATAAATGAAAATTAAATATATAAATATATCATATATGTATATACACACACACATTAGGGTAAAGTTAGAGTAAAATAAACCGAATGCATTTGGTTACAGTTCTGTGTTTTAGAATTGTGGTCACCAAATGATGCAACACATATTCAACTGAACTTATGTTTTTTGAATGACTGTCTTAAATTATTCTTGATAACTCAGTGTGGATTTGGATCCTGGAAAGCTCCCGTGTCTTCCTGCTGCAACCTGACCTCCTACAGCAAATCGTTTCCTGTCTATGCAAGCAGCCACCGCAGGGCTTGTAGCTTTAGGCTATGTGCTTGTACTTACGAAGTGTAATAGATAGAGGAATACACAGCTCAACCACTGGGGTCTCAGGAATTAGAGGCCGCTTTGTGGAAGAGACAGGGAGCTAAACAGGAACTTGAAGGGTGGGTTTTGGAAGGGAGGCAGGAGTCCATGTCTCAGGGCCCTGACTCATCCTGTGAGGGTGGGGTAGAGCCAAGCACGTGCAGCGGCAGGAATGCGTTTTCTCACATTGAAGAAACAAACTAGAAATACCCTTACGTAACCAAGTAGGAAGTTTTTATTTCCCACGAGAATGCAGAAGAAATAGCTGAAGTTTCTTTAGCAGTGCATACTAATGTGATATTTTAAAATGTTGATGTAAATATATACAGAATTTATCCTGTACATATTAAATTAGAATAGTAAGCAGGATTTGTATTAAGCCAGAAATTAATAATAGGGGTGATGCATTCATTTCCTAATGTTGGTGTAAAAAAATACCACAAATTTAGTGGTTTATGACAACACACGTTTATTATCTTACAGTTCTAGATCAGAGGTTCAAAGGGGTCTCATCTGCTAAAGGCAGGGTGTCTGCAGGGCGGGTTCCTGCTGGTGCCCTGGGGGAGAATTCGTCCTGGAGTTTTCCAGGTTTGGTGGCCGCCGATACTCCTTGGCTCCTGGTCCCCTCTCCACCTCCAACGCCAGCAGGACCGGCCAGCCTCTCACACAGCATCTCCCTGACACTGCTCTCCTGCCTTTCTCCCCACATTGCAGGACCCCCGTCATTACTTTGGAGTATCCAGGCCATCCTGGGAAACCTCTTTAGTGAAGCTCAGTTGATTGGCAACGTGGCTTCCCCTCACGTGTAACAGAACCACTCACAGCTTCCTGGGGTTGAGACATGGACATCTCTGGGGACCAATATTGTGCTGACCACAGAAAGAGAGGATAGAAAAGTAGAAAATAAAATCAAAATAGAATGCAAAGAAAGATCGTGTCTTCCTTGGAAGGGAGAACATCATAAATTAATGAAGGAAAATGCAAATATTCCAACGTGCACAGCAGGGTAAACCATAGCAATGCGGGGAGAGAGGATGTCAGAGGTTAGAGCTGTGAGTCATTGATTCTCACATTTACAATAACAGTAGCAGTTTTGAGTGCTTGCTGTGTGCCGGCCACCATTTATGTAAATGACAGATGCCATTTCATTCGATTTAATTTAATTCCTACAACTCTCTACTACAGATTAAAAGGGAAACACCAAGGCTAAAGCATAGCGCCAAGAGGCCTATGGACTTGGAAATGATGAAGTGAAGTCCATTCTGTCCTCTGATCTTTTTAAACTTCTATTGTCATAAACCTCCTGGAATGTAGTCACTAAACTGGATCTTATGACATGTGGCCCTTAAGTTAATCTTCCTGGATAGTGTCCTGGAACACTGCCCATTACTTTATGATAAGCGTTCAAAATATCCTTTCCTGGATGGTAACATTTTTGTGAGGCTTTAGACACGTTAACATTTCATAGCAGTAAGATTTTCAAATCAGTTTATTTCCATCTTGAACATGCTCAGCAAGATCCCTCCCTCGGTTTCTGCCTCTCTCATCTTTGCAAGAGGCTCCTCTAGCACTTTCAATAAGAAAATATAAAGCTTTTGTACCAGTGAAATATGCATTGCTTTAAGTCTTGATTTTGTTCCACTTTGTTTTTTTTAAATAGAGATGGTTAAATAAATATAAAGATTGGTGACTTAAGCTCACCAATTTATTGGCCTTTCTATATTTCTAAGAACATCCCTTAAGATGGGAAAGAAACGTGGACACTGACACCATTACTCTAAACATCTTATTATAGGTGCAAATCACAGGCATTTCCAAACGCGCATAGGGCCAACCTTCTGCCCAAGAAGTGCCAGCAGTGCATTTTCCCTGGGTCCGGACTCAGAAGAACTGTAGGTCCTCAGAACACAGAAGCTCTGGTCTTCCCAGGCGGAATCCTCCTGGGGCTCCGTGGTAGAGGAGATTAGACCAGGAAGGACCTAGGGATCTGGAAACAGCTTCATCATCCCACCCTTGGAAGAGTCTATGCCTCCCGACCCCCAGTGTTTCATGAAGATGTTTGAGATGGCGGCAGTGACATGGCAACGAGGCACGCACACCTCTCGGCAGGTGTCGAGGAAGGAATGTGGAAGCTCAGACGTCAGGAGGACATGCCATCTGCGTGGACCCAGGGTGCAGCTGGTGCAAGTCAGTAGGTGGGCCGCACTCTAGGCTGTTGGGGCCAAAGTTGGAGTTCTACTCGGGACACGTGCCAGACCTTAGCCATACCGTGTGCACCGTCATTCCCACGCACTGGGGCACAGGTCTGTGGGCCGTTGGCTCTGCTTTGTGGAATCACTTGTTCCAGTCGGGAGCCCAGGGCAGGCTCCGGTTTCATTCGCGTGAGCAGCTCCCACAAGTGCTTGGTAGCTGAGAGCGGCCGTGCATTGGCCATCGCAGACAACGTTTCCGAGGCGTGAACCCACTCACCAGTTCGCAGGAGGGGCCTCCTCATCTGGCAAGTAAGTCTCATCTTATTTCAGACACCTACCTTGTTACAGTTCCTTCTGTTCAGAAGACAGCCGATGCTTTAGGAGAATTTATGAATTTGAAAAATCTCAGTATGTATCACACAAAATGTTGATTTCTTGTCTTCCCCCAAAATTGCAGTGACTTCAGGTGGAATCCAACTGAAATGCACCTGTATGGATGTGGTCTTAGTTTTATTTCCTCCCCTGGACTGAGGGCTTTAAGGCAAAAATGTTCCCACCTTTGACAGCAGTGTGACATGGAATAGCACATGACCTAAGGAGGATTTACTATGTTTTTTTCATGCCCTTTGGAAAAGAATCCACACAGATATGGGGTGGTTTGATGAGAAATGTTTCATTAAATGAAGAAAGGTGGGGTCTCTCATCCTCTTTCTTTCTCGGTTCTCTCTGGTTCTTTTATGGTGCAATACGTTGTTTGTCTTTGAGTGCCCAGAAGTGAGAATAACACAAGAGTACAGCAGAAATGTGGGCTCCAGCGAAACCATAGAGAGGTGATGGACAGATTTGTGTTAAGGACTAATATATTTATACTCCAGAAATGTTGAGAAAACCATTAATTTTGGGAAGAAGAAATGAGTTGAGGAAAGCAGTAGAACTGAAGCTGAGGAAAGGAAAAGAGGTAGTGTTAAAACTGTCACAATGGAAAAGGTAGGTAGCTTTTTAACGGTGGAATAACAGACGCAAGCAAAGAGGGGGCTGGAAAGTCCAGAGACGTTCATTTAATCCCCAAAGGGGAGGACAGCGGGAAAGACAGAGGGCTTCAAACCGAAGTGGTCCCCAAGTTTGCAGTAAAATTTGCAGTGGGTGTGCAGCCTTTAATTTGGCAAAGGGATGAAGCACACCGGGGAGGCGTCTCTAGGGCCTGGGCTCCAGCGCCTGCCTCTCTTGGGTCTGATGGACAGAACTGGTGCAGCGGGAAGAGGGGAACGTTCTTATTTGCCCCTGGCAGGCGGTGGCCCTGGCCCGGGCTCTGGCCCGGTGGAGACACAACCTGCCTTCCATTGTCTGCGCCTCCAAAGCACACCCCCCTCCCCGCATCCGTGAAGCTGTGTGTTTTCGTGTTACTGCCGGGGCCGGCTGCGGAAATCCCACCATCTAGTCTGCGTGTCCAGCAGGCCCACCCCGGAGGCCCGTCCAGGAGCGACCCCGCACCAGGAGCTGCGTGTGGCCCGGGCGCTGCGGCTCCGCGATGGGCGCTGCCAGGCGGATGCTGGCAGTGAAGTGCCCGGGCCTATCCGTGAATCCGGGACGGTGGCAGCTGCCTGACATCAGGAGGACGCGAGACAAGGGCAGGGCGGGCGCAGGGCTCGGGAAGAAAACTCCTGTTTGGTCACAGGTTAAAATCAGTTTTGGTGATTCAAACCCTTGGAATGAAGAATTTGAGGCTCCCACATAGCTCGTGAAAAATAGTGTTTCCATCACGAGAAATGGGTGCAATCAGCTCTAAAATTCCGTGGAGACACTGACCATCTTGGAAAACGCTTTCACTCAAAGGACTCTTCAACCAATACAGAAAAATAAAAATAAAAATAATAAAAATCCCAAACCCTACAGTATTCATCTAAGTCAAAATTTTCCTGTGATAAGTTCCAATTTGGTTTTTGGCTTCCCACAGGAGAAAGGGATGTAGTCAGTGTTCTGCTGTTGTCATTGTTTATAGACCCAGAGGATTGGGGGCCCTGAGTTTTCTCTTCCTTCCATTATCTCACAGGGCTCAGCACACAGAGGCCCGAGCTGGCGGAGCTGATCTCGGGAGAGGCTGGAAACGTTTGCATGCCGGCAGCATGGGGGAAATCAAACTCAGTGGACCTCTGCAGTTCAAGTTATTATTTTGAAGGAAATAATGTGTGTTAAAAGAACTTGTAGGATATTTTCTACTAATATAAGTTTGTCTGGTAAAAGCTTCGCAGGGAAGCTGCATCCTGCTGAGCAGAAGGCGTCTGCACCACACTCAGAGCCCTTGGATGTAGGCTGTTAAGAATCCAATTTTTTTAATGAACATTTAATTAATATTAATGTTATGCTAACAAAATACATTGATTAAATAACTCCTGTAATTCATTAACTATCTTGCTAGAAAGTGGCTAAATATACATACTGTGAAAAGCCCCTTGGAAGTTTCAAAAGTACATAATTGTCAATTCAGAAAACATGGTACCTTGGAAATATTTTCGTCAGCTCTGCAGGTTTGAGCCTGTAAAATGCTCCCAGCTCTTACTCATCAGAAAGATCAATTTCAGTGTCCGACCAAATATCAATTCTACGTCTTTTTTTTCTTTTACTAGATATAATATACTATCTAATATGGATTAGACAATTATATTAATGAATACATTCTACATAATAAAATTAGCAAACAGACTCTTTTAAATCTCTATGACAAAAGACTACATAAAGAGAGGAGCGTGAGATATTTAGACGGAGTTCTCCTGCCTGCCTTTTGTTTGTATGTAAGTGTCTCTTCTGATGTCTCTGGAGAGAGAGTTTACACAGCAACTGTAGTTGAATACATGGGCAATTATTTTCAAACAGCAGGAAATGTTTTAAGGCTGGTGCTTCTGCTCCATGAAGTACTTCTGGGTACCCCTGGTCCAGGGGTGGATGGGGGCCCCACCTCGGGACAGCACCGCACACTCTGCTACACTCAGGATGAACACCGGAAAGGTCTGTAACTTCAACCACCCAACTATCAGGGTCCTCACAGGAGCGTCAGGATTGGGCAAATTATTTGCCTTTGTTGCATTCATTTTTGTTTATAAAATACTAATTACCTCTTTTATTGTTTGAAGAGATTAAAAGTTAATAGGAGAAACTAAATAAACAGAATGCCATTCTGCACAAACTATATAAGCTGGTAATTAATTTCTGGCCTCCTCTGAGCTAATTAACTCATATAAAGAAATGAAGTTAATGAACCATAATTCTAGTCATACAAGTGTAGATACAAGCAGTTTGACTTAATGAATTAATAAGATATTTCCTTTCTTAGAGGTTTTTCAATTGTGTTCCTAATCTGAAGGCCGCTTTAATGCTCCTTTCTGGTTAAAATGTTTAATAAATGGCAGGGCAACCTGGTGATGGCGTTGGTGCGGTGGCTGTGTCACGTGGCAAGAGCCAGAGCCAAAGCCCACGCCTCTGTGTTGCCTCCGGTCACCGCTGGCCTGTGCGGAACCCAGTGTGACCCCCAGAGGGCACGTGACTCGGAGGAGCTGCTTCCTCACGGGATCTGTCCCAGCTTCCCTTGGGAAAACGAGGCCACCGGAAGCGCGTCCCTGTTCCTGGTCCACCCCGAGGCGCTGGCCACACCTGCTCGCATGAGTCACAAAGGTTCCTCCCTCTGCTCACGTCTCCTGTACCTGCATCCTCACCTTCGAAAAGCGTCTCACCTGAAGTCTGGATCAATAAACTGCTGATAAACGGAGAACAGTCTTGCTTTCTGCCTTTTCCATGTTCAAGTCTTGTAATACAGGTGTTAAAATGGCACAAAGTATATTTCTTCAATATTTTGGGACTGAACTGAAAATGGTATCTGGAGTGACACTGTGAAAGGGTTAAATTGTTTTCTAAATAAAGGCACCACCCAGGGCATGGAAAGGTGCATCCTTTATTTAAAATAATTTTTAAAGGAAATTATCTATCTTAAACTCCATACTTTCATTCACTTGCTTCCTAGAACTTAGGTGTTTTCAGGATAAGTATTTGGGGCCCAGGACTGGCACATGTTCCAGGCCGCTCATTCTGCACAGAATTGGAGGAATACGTTTATGGCACAAGTTTGCACACTCTCATGTTGCCAAATGTCTGGAGCTGTGTTGGACAAGAACAGCAGCAAAGATATGCTTTGTTTTACATGAGGTCTGTGCCATCCTTACTGCCTAACCAGAAAGCCTGGAAGTCCCACCCTTAGCTACAGATGTTCACAAAAGCTTGTATTCACCGTGGAGATAGCGGGGAAAAGGAAATTGAGAAGGAAGAGGGAGTGTGTGAGAGTATGCCCAACTTTCGAGGGTCATCAGTAGATTTAATTGTCCCATTGCTAGGGGCCAAATGCTGCCCAGATCCTGCCACAGCAGATCTGAAACTGAGGTTTAGGGGTTAAGTGGGCAGTCTGAGGTCACACAGCTGGTCATTGGGAGAACGGAATTTAAATGGGGGTCTTTTCTAAGCTGATGAGATGCATGTAACCACTGTCCTCTACTGCTTTCCTCTAGGCCAGTGGGCACCTCCGCCACCCAGGTCTGGCAGGGTTGGGTGGTCGTCTGTCTTCTTGGGACAGCCTGTGCCACTGCTCTGCCACCTGCCCCTGGGCAGAGCAGAGGGAGCCTTTGCAACAGGCTCATCCATCCTGCCTCATCCATCCCTCCCTGCAGCCTGGAATTCAATAGTGATTGTGGGAACAATAACAATGAAAGTGATGGTGACAACGACGACGGCAGAACAAGGACGGTAGCGGTCTCTCAGATTCCCGTGAGCGCATGTGCACCTGAGGGCACCACCAGAGCAGGGGCACACTTCAGAGCGGAAGGTCCTCAGGCCCAGGCTCCCGGGCATGGGGTGTGTCCTGGCTCCACCCTCTGCTGGTGGTGAGACCACGCACACGGCAAGACCATGGGCATGGCGAGACCACGGGCATGGCGAGACCACGCACACGGTGAGACAAGGCAAGAGCATAAACATGGCGAGACCACAAACGTGGGGAGACTATGCACATGGAGAGACCTACACACAACGCAAGACCATGGACACAGCAAGACCACGGACACAGCAAGACCACGGACATGGTGAGACCACACACACAACAAGACCATGCACGTGGAGAAATAATACTCAAGGCAAGACCACGGATGTGGTGAGACCATGGACATGAGACCACAGAGGCAGTGAGGCATGAACATGCCACAGACATGACAAGACCACCTACATGGGGACACCACAGGCAAAGCGAGACCACTGACATGGGAGATCATGGATGCAGAGGGATCACGGATGCAGTGGGATCATGGACACAAGACAGTGGACACTGAGAGACAGGAAGTCTGCCAGCATGGCAAAGCGACCACCACAGGGAGATCTGGACACAGTGAGACCAGGGACTCAGTGAGGCCAGGGACACCGTGAGACCAGGGACTCAGTGAGGCCAGGGAATGGTGAGATCAGGGGCACGGTGAGACCAGGGACGTGGTGAGGCCAGGGACACCGCGAGGCCAGGGACACACGTGTGAACCTCCCTGAGTTTAGTGTGAGCATCTCAGGCCATGCAAGGAGACTGACGTGACAAAGCAGCCACGGCCAGAGGTGTGAGAAAGACAGAGGCCTAAGGACGTCACATCCTCCTGAGTCTCCCCAGCCTTCTCTGCCTGCTCTGCATGTTCTGCCTGCTCTGCCTGCTCCAGATCCGACCTCCATCATAGCTGCAAATTGAGTTTGATGAGTTCAGTGTTTCTCCCCGGCCACAGAGCGTCTTCTAACCCAGGACTTGGTGCAGGCCCTTCTCAGCCTGGCTAGAGATGGAGCCCTGAGCCCTGCTTGAGGTGCTCCGTGGAATGTGGATGGAGAGTGACTTCCGGGCGATGTTTAGGGCCGTGCCACCGTGTGCAGATGCCCAGTCGTTACCTGGCACAGGTGAGGATGCAGAATTGTTTCTCATGACTCAACTGACATTTTGTCCTCAGCAGGCACAGGGCGGTCCTGATGGGACGTGAATCCACCCCTAGGGAATCACAATACCCTGAGACGGGGGTGGGGACCAGCTCTGTGCCAGCTCCATCGTCAGCAACCACCCTTCAACAGCCTGCACTGAGCACCTTCTCTCTCACATTGGTCGCTCCTTCAGGCTGAACACTCTATCAGGGGCCACCAGTTAATTTCCAGGGAGGCCACTTCTCCTCTGGGGTGAGTTTCAGGAATCCTCCAAAAGTGGGGGCCTTGCAGGCTGAGTGACAGGATGCAGGTGGCCTTGCGCTGTGGGGACCAGTGCCTCTCGAGGCCACCTGTGCCCTGGGAAATCCAGAAGCTGGACACCCAGGACTGAGGGAGCCACCGGCCCTGCCAGGTGTCACACGGAGACGCAGCTGCACTGAGTGGGTCCTCTCTTTAAGTTTGTGACAGAAAATATGGATCTTCAGGATGTAGAACAGATTATACAGTTTTACACTTTTCAAAATGATAAATGCAAACTTTTATGGGCAAGGGCATATCTGTAATATTTGATTTCACAGAATTGTGTTTGAATAAGACTGTCTGCTGGGGGACATGTGACAGTTTGTCTGGCCACACAGGGGACACATGACAGTGTGTCTCGCTTGGCCACATACTCGCTGCGGGGACAAGCAGCCCGTTACCTCCGTTTCCACATTTGCCAAGTGGAGTCAGTTTAGTGCATGCCAGGGGTTACCAGGAAGAACGA
Source organism: Theropithecus gelada (assembly GCF_003255815.1). NCBI lineage: Eukaryota > Metazoa > Chordata > Mammalia > Primates > Cercopithecidae > Theropithecus > Theropithecus gelada. Next base: position 70,934,882 of record NC_037686.1, read on the forward strand.
CTAATGTGTGCAAAGCAGTTGGGTGACGCCCAGCCTTCGTGAGGCTCAGCCACATCGCTCTGTCCTGTTTCAGAAATCCACACTCAGGAGCACACCTGCTGGCTGACAGTGTTTCTAAGTCTGCCCCTGTGTTCTCTATTTCTTGCCATCAAAAGATTTCAATTTACAGAGATCGAAATTATAAATATGGAGAAGGTGTGTTCTCATCACCAAAACTGAAACAGCACACGAAGTTTAAGAACGCCCAGAAGATTGGGAACTGCCTCTGCAAACACCAGGCTCCCGTGGCCACCCATCTTTTGGGCTCTGCCTTGGATGTCAGAGGAGACTTGAGAATTTTTCTTACCTTGTCTCAGGAGACAGCTGCACAAGTATCCACACTTAAAGATATGTGTGCAAAACCTCACCATTGCACGAGGAGAATAATTTATATTGTAAGCCAAGCAAATACTATTTTTGAGAGTCATAATGACTAAATACCAGTCGGAATAGTTATTGAAAAGTTGAGGCCGGGGGCGGTGGCTCGCGCCTGTAATCCCAGCACTTTGGAAGGCGGAGGCGGGCGGATCACAAGATCGACAGATCGAGACCATCCTGGCTAACATGGTGAAACCCCATCTCTACTAAAAATACAAAAAATTGGCCAGGCGTGGTGGCAGGCACCTGTGGTCCCAGCTACTCGGGAGGCTGAGGCAGGAGAATAGCATGAACCCAGGAGGCGGAGCTTGCAGTGAGCCGAGATTGCGCCACTGCAGTCCAGCCTGGGAGACAGAGCGAGACTCCATCTCAAAAAAAAAAAAAAAAGAAAAAAAGTCAGCTGGGCACAGTGGCTCATGTCTATAATCTCAGCACTTTGGGAGGCCGAGGTGGGTGGATCACTTGATCCCAGGAGTTCGAGACCAGCCTGGGCATTGTGAAACTCCATCTCTATAAAAATTTGTAAAAATATAGACACATATGGTGATGCCTCCCTGTAGTCTCAGCTACTCAGAAGGCTGAGGCAGGAGGTTGGCTTGAGCTTGGGATGTGGAGGTTGCAGTGAGCCAGGACTGCACCACTGCACTCCAGCCTGGGTGCCTGAGTGAGACCCTGTCAAATAAATAAATACATAAATAAAGAAAGAAAGGATGCTGGCAAGGTTGTAGAGAAAAGGGAATGTGTATACACTGTTTACACTGTTGGCAGGAGTGTAAATGAGCTCCACCTTTTTGGAAAGCAGCATGGAGATTCCTCACCCCGCCCAGCAATCCTGTTACTGGGTCTACACCCAGAGAAATGGAAATCGCTCTACCACAAAGACACACGCACAAATGTTCATTGCATCACTATTCACTGGAGCCAAGACACGAAATCAAGCTAAATGCCCATCAGTGACAGATGCAATAAAGAAAATGTGGTACAAATACATCATGGAATTCTATGCAGCCATGAAAAAAGAGCAAGAACATGTCTTTAGCAGAAACATAAATGGGACTGGAAGCCATTGTCTTCAGCAAACTTACACAAGAACAGAAAACCAAATACTGTATGTCCTCACTTATAAGTGGGAGCTAAGTGATGAGAACTCATCGACACAAATAAGGAAAAAACAGACCGGGGGATCCACTTAAGGCTGGAGGGCTGGGGGCAGGGAGAGGAGCAAAAAAGATAACTATTAGGGAATGAGCTTAAATACTTGAGTGATGAAATAATCTGTACAAAAACCCCTGACATGAGTTTACCTATGTAACAAACCTTCACACGTACCCCTGAACCTAAAATAAAAGTTAAAAAAAAGAAAAGCTTGAACCTTAGTCCACATTGACTTTTATCATTTGTCAGAAGAAAGAGAATGAGAGCTCGAGAAAACAACCAATCAGCAACCAATAATAACTTATTGATTTACCAGAGATGATATTTTTCTTGTTCTATTATTTTAAAACATGCCATTAACTAAAGTGTAAGTGGCCTCCAACACAGACCTTTGCTCCCAGATTACAACCAGCTGATAAATTTTATTCCCATCCTCCAACTGAGAGCGAGGCTAATGCGGGCTCAGAAATGTATTTCATCTTGATTTAGTAAACATCATTTATCTGCCTCCATCATTGACTCAGATGCTAAGCATACAGCTTTTCCTGGCCATTTTATCCTAATTGATGAGGTGGCCACATGTGCACACGCTGAGGCTCCACGATGGACTGTCCCTGGCTTTTGATCGACTGTGTATGAAGTCGGCTTTTAGAACTTATAACTGCCTCTTCTCTGGCCACGGCAGCACTTGTTATTAATGAAAAGCATGACTATCAGCTACTGGAAAGCAATCTAATTAAACAGCAAGATTTTCATAAAATGAGTTTGAAATCAATTGGTCAATACAGAGGCCACTTAAGAAAATGTGGGTATGATAAACCGCGATTTAGCTGAAGAAGATAGTGAGCGTGTATTCTCATCAGCTCAACAGTCTGCCTGCATCCTGTGTTCCCCTAACCATTGTAAGCAAAAGTTAGGTCTTTTATGCTCAGAATTCAGAGGATTCAGACACATATCTTAGGCAGAAGCATGGCCATCGTCTGAGCCCTAAGGGCATTTCAGATGTGTCCAATGGGAGCAATGTTCACCTAGCTTGGCTCCCACACAAGGAGCCGGTTCCTTGGGAACCATAAACAGGAGAAACATTCAGCTTCGGGCCTGCTCCGACTTGGAGACTGGCTGGTGAACCAGAGAACTGGGTTATTGGTGTTTCCTGTCTATACTTAACCGTTTGTAAACCCTATACCTATTTTCTGACAAGCTACTTTGTCCACGAGCAAAGATAAATGTCTTAGATATTTCCATTATGTTTACTTGGCCTCATAAAATCAAGAACTCTTTATAAGAGGGAAGAAATTTATTAAAATCTGTTATGGTGCAAGATATAAATAATGCAGCCTGCAATCTATCTGCATGGTGAAATCATGTTCTGCCTGGGGAGAGAGAGATGAGTAATTAAATGATTACATTCAATCTTAATATTTGATATTTGATTATCAATGTCTGTTTAGCTAGCCTCACCTAATGTATACATGTAAATCAATTTTATATGCAAACTTGGTTTATACAAAACTTTAAATGTTGAGACATTTATACAACCTTAGTAAAAAAGTTTCTGCCAGGATTCGTCTATAAATGAAGGGTACATTCTTGCAATAGCTATAGTTTTAATTTATAAAACAGCTATTTACTTCTTATTCTGATCATCCTCTTATTATCATCTCTGCTATCATCTTATCTGGCCTGATCATCTTATTCAATCCATCCTCTTCATCAATGCCTGCTTCTATAGGATGAGGTTCTTTTCCCTCTATGGTGTTTATCACATCTATTCAGTGTGGGATTAAGACGTCAAGCCTTGTCTTGGCAGGCAGCTTATAATATAGCCCCAAATGTGAGTTTCCATCCTGCCCTGGCCCCAGCATGGGCTCCCAGAATTCAATAACCCTCTCCTGTTTGTCTTGATTCTCTCTGGAGAGACATCCTCCTCTTCCTTCACGCTTTTGTTAATGTGTGTGCATACACATGTATTACGTGTTACACACGTGCGCCTGCACATACATTCAAAGTGTCTCATGCTGGCAGGTAATTCCAATGTTTACTTATTCTGCCTGCAACGTGTTGACCTACAATGGGTTGGGTTTTCCTTTTTATATAGATGCATTTTATTAAAAGAGAAGATATCTATAGTACAGAGGGTTTTCTTATGTGAACCTGATAGCTAGCACCTTAAACTAGCACAAACTCTTACTGGATCTAGTTTTTGTGTATCATCATTTATCCAACAAACATTTCCTGTATGTCTGCTAGCCTTCAAGTACTGCATTTATCAGGTGGTGAAATTAATCAGGTATTAATTAAATGCATTAATGTAAGGGAAATACTTTGACCAGTTCTGGGATCACAGTGAGAAAAGAGAAGAGTCAACCCCTGTTGTTACCGTCATTTTCATGTTGACGAGGACAACAGTGCAAGATGAGGATGCTGTGAGCCTGAGGCTGTCATAGCCTGTGGGCAGCGACACAGGAAACCCTTACAAAACACTATAGTAATTTTGAGGATGAAGGAATTTAGGAGGGATTGATACTCTGTGTAGAACATCAGGTAAGACTTCCAGAGATGCAGCATCTGAACTGAGCCGTCCACGGTGGCGCAAACATCTCAGGCCTGCAGTTGGGCTGACATGGGCCTGGGCCAGATCACGCACCAGGCAGCTGGGCTGGAGATCAAGGGTCAACATGGAGAGGGACTGGATGGGGGAATGGGCAGAGCAGGCACTGTAAACAGTTTACATTTAATAGCAGAGATTCGATCATTTTCAAGTTGGTGTTTTTGGCCTCGGAATCCAAACTCTTGATGAAACATCTAGCCCGCAGAACAGATGCAGACGTGGCTACGTGAGAGGGGCAGGTTCATTGCTGGAGACAAACAGCCTTGGTGATTCCCCGGAAGTCTCTGCGTGGGACCTGCTTGTGCAGTGCACGCTCTCTGAAGTCCTGCGTGGGACCCTCTCTTCTCCTGCATGTGCAGGGCGCGCTCCCTAAAGTCCTGCGTGGGACCCTCTCTTCTCCTGCATGTGCAGGGCGTGCTCCCCGAAGTCCTGCGTGGGACCCTCTCTTCTCCTGCTTGTGCAGTGCGCGCTCCCCGAAGTCCTGCGTGGGACCCTCTCTTTTCCTGCATGTGCAGCGCGTGCTCCCTGAAGTCCTGCGTGGGACCCTCTCTTCTCCTGCATGTGCAGCGCGCTCCCTGAAGTCCTGCGTGGGACCCTCTCTTCTCCTGCATGTGCAGCGCGCTCCCTGAAGTCCTGCGTGGGACCCTCTCTTCTCCTGTATGTGCAGCGCGCTCCCCGAAGTCCCATTCTTACTCCACGGCTTTCTTCCCACTGGGTCTCTAGGGGCCCGTCCAGCCACCTCCCTGGCTTCATGACCCTGTCCTGCTGAGGGTTCCTGGCCACCCGCCCTTCTCGAGCCCCTGCCCATGTCCAGCTGCTGCTAGTGTCCCACAGGGGCCGCAGGCGACACAGTAACTGGCACCTTCCCACGCGCTGCGCACACAGGGCACCGACACGCGTCCTGCCTCATTTCACAGCTGAACACACAGTCGTATCATCCATAAATATGAACGCGGTGCTTGACAGTATCCTTTTGAGCTATAAAAACCTGCAGGATGGAGATGTAAATTTTTAAACGCATGAGCCTGAACCTGTGAACGGGCTCGTTCTGCAGGTGGAGGACGGACAGCCAAGCCCCTGGGAAGGTCAGCAGCTCCCTGGGTTCCCTCTCGTAGGCGCGAAGCTCCGCTCCCCGTCAGCTTGAAAATTCCCCACCGTGGCTTCCACTTTCCAAACAGAAACACACCTGCGCAGCCGTTTTCCATGTGCGGTCGCCCCGTGAGCTGTCTGATTGACGGCCGGCCCTCGTCCTTTGGAATAAAGCAGGCCTCTGCACCTTCACCCAGACGTGGAAAATTGTGTTAGAAAGTGGGACTAGCTCCCCGCGTGGAGTTTCTCTGTTTTCCGAGTCGGCTTCCTCGGCGCCTGGTGAGCCGGTGCTTCTGTTTTTGTCTCTACTGCGTGTTCTGACTGCACCGCATTTATTCCCAGAGAACGTTCATACTTACAGTGGAGACGGGCAAATACTAAAACACAGCAGAAATATGATGAAACCCCCTGCAACCTTGTTTCGTTTGAGTTCCTATCACTCACTTCAATCTATTCTAAAAATAAAGGACTTGTCAGGCCTAATGATAAGGGAGAGTTTTAGGGAAATAAAGAGAGCTGAACTGACACAGACATAATAATGTCAAGATATAAATCAGAGTCCTTCTGCCATTTTCATTATCTGCCTCCGAGGATTACGGTGCTTGCTGTAAATGAGGCGCTATGGGGACTCTGCCCGTATACACCCGTCTACACGCAGGGTCAACAGTGCGCAAGCCTTGCTCGAAGCCCAGCAGGCAGTCTACATTTTAGTTTTGGACGTTTTGAAAAATTGCATTTGCTATATTAATATCTATCTCTTTATCTATCTATTTTCTTTTAGGAAAGACAAACCGACTCAAACTAGAGTAACAATGAATCACATTAGAGGAAAAATGAATTCTTAAGCAGATAAGAAAAAGCTTAAATACATCATGATTAAACCATATGTCTCGCACCATCATCTCTTAAGTACTATAAATCTTTACAGATGTACAGATTTGTGGGTTCCAAAGTGCCTGTGAATCCTTCCTCTGCTGTGACACTCATCCTTTCCTGAGCCTTTCAAAATGGAAAAGGTTTTTTTTTTCATGAATGTGAAAGTTTCTTTAGCAGAGTAACTTAAGATTACTCTTAAGAACATTTCTTCCTTCCACCTTTGTAAAACTGATTCTACTCTTATCACCTGAGATCTTCATCCATTCATTGTTAATTGATTTATTTAGCTAAAATTTGTCTGCATTCTTCCCAAATGTCCAGCCTTGTGCTAATGTTCTGGACAAAGAATTAGGTTTCTGTTGATGTCAAAGAGTTTTGATAGTTAGAAAAAAACAGGCCTAAAATGATTAAGAATAGTTATTTCACTTCTACACTCACCTGAAAGTTAGAGAATATTTTTTCCATGTTCCATGTTTTCTCCCAGGAAACATACTTTGTGTTAGATTGAGTGCCTATTACAGCTCAGATTCCAGCAACCTAATTGTGAATAAACTTGATGAATACTAATTTTTTACAAGTTATTTTTTATTACATAGTCGAATCCTTCAGAATATGTTTAAACCAAATTACATTTATCAAAAAATGTTAAATAAATTTGAAATGTATATGAATCTGTGGTGGCATTAAAACTAATGAATATTTAGTTACAAAGCTTTGATACCAGTACAAGGATGTTTTAGCACCATAGTGGTTTAAATATTGAAAGAATTTTTTTAAAAGAAATGTGAACATTTTAGGAACATTAAGAAGTACTTATTTACTAATCGTCCTAATTGTGTAGTCTAGAGAGGATGTTGTTATAAGTAATTATGGCTTGACCATATGTGTGCTTTAGCTATAATGATTGCTCCTAAATAAAAGTTGCTGTATTTAAAAATAAATAAAACAAAGTCTTTGCTTGTTCTGCTCTGGTCATCCCTCTCTCTTTATGCTTATTCACATATGTCTGTTGCTTCATAGACATGCACACACATGCGCACACATGGCACACACACACGTGGGCACACATGCACACACGGTACACACACACGTGGGCACACATGCGCACACATGCACACACGGCACACACACGTGGGCACACATGCACACACATGCACACACATGGCACACACATGGGCACACATGCACACACATGTGGCACACACGTGGGCACACATGCACACACATGGCACACACACGGCACACATGCACACAAATGCACACACGGCACACACACGTGGGCACACATGGCACACACGTGGGCACACATGCACACACATGTGCACACATGGTACACACACACGTGGGCACACATGCATACGCATGCACACACGCGCACACATGGCACACATGTGGGCACACATGCACACAATGCACACATGGGCACACATGGCACACACGTGGGCACACATGCACACACATGTGCTACACATGGCACACACGTGGGAACACATGCACACACGTGGGCACACATGCGCACACATGGCACACACACATGGGCACACATGCACACACGTGCACACACACACATGCACCAGACAAGAGAAGTGTACACAGACCTGATTTTTCTCTGTGATCCTTGAACTGTCTACCATGGAGCTTTTCATATTCTAGGAACTCATAAATATTTCTGTTTCGAGTTGAATTAAAATTGATTCTGCTCTGTGGCTAATTTTGGCCTTGCTGAGCTAAGTCACTTAGCATGCAGGGCACTCCTCTGTCAGTAGGCTGGCACCAATTTGTTGTTTACTGATTGACGCTAATTCAAACAGTTTATAATATGTCACAATTTTTCCAGGGGTTATAGAAGAGATGCTTCTGGGAGGCTTGCGCAGCCACTGATAACTAGTACATTAGCCCTTGGGATGTTTGCTCTTTTTGTTTCTGCAAAGGGGGAAGAAAACCACCAAAACACCTGGATATGTTTTCTAAAAAAACTCAGATATTTACACAAAAAGCAAATACATTTAAACACACACACAAACACACACTGGCACACACTCACATGCCCTGCACACACCAACATGCACAAACACACACATTACTATAATGCACTCACACACATACACACACAAGCACATGTACACACTTGCACACATGCACTTGCTTGCATACTCACAGGCACACACCTCTCTACAAACTGGCGAGCTTCTGATTTTTATACATTGATTGAAATCACTATGCAAGCCTAGACTGACAAAGTAAAACTCATGATTTCACGTTGCACCAGTTTCCAAGTAAAACATCTCACACACACAACAACAAATAACCAAGATTTTGTTTGCCTGTTTTGCTTGATTAGACCTTTCCTTCCATTTCAAAATGATAGGTCCTTCCATCGGTCTTAGTTATGAAGCATCATTGCTAGGTTCTTCCTTGGCTTGATCACATCTATTTACTTAATAAATTAATATGCACATAGGGTCTCATAACAAACCTAGCTGGTGAGATAAGTAAAACAATGTAATCCTTTGCTAAGTTTCTGCATTCGGAAAGGAAAGGTGTGAAAATGCATTGGACGACAAATTGTAAACAAATGACAAGACAATGAGTGACACTAAAAATCATGTTCTGTTTGTTCATTTCTGTCTAGAAAAACTTCTATTCACTAAGAAAAAAACTTTAATTTTGTGACAAGCACTTTTTAAAAGATGTGATTCTAGTTTGTAATTGCAAAAAAATACATATTCCTCCTCTAGAGATCTCTTTCATGGGGAAATGTAGCAAACTCACTAATTGCCACTTGAACACCACGGTCCATCTCCTGTGTGCGCCCACCTCTGTGTGCTGCTGCTTTTAAGGCCTGGATTGCTCATTTCCATCAAAAGCTGTTACTCTTTCTTTTCAAAGCTATGGGGCTAAATACAAAAACAGATTTTTTAAAAATTATGATATCAAAACTTTTAGCTAATTCAACAGTGAACACAACTTTCACCAAAGCAACACTTATCTCTTGATTTCTTAAAATCATTTAAAAATACATTCAGAAATCCTTTAAATGCAAATTTTAAAAGACATAGGACACAGACTGAATTTCCATGAGGTCCAGTCAGTCTGGAGCCCCCTGGAAAAATAATGCGATACACCAATATCAATAATATGTCTTAACGTTTTTATCACCGGTCATCTGTCAAAAGACAATATCAATAATATTTCTTAATGTTTTTATCACCGGTCATCTGTCAAAAGATTTCAAAGATGCTTCTAAATAAGTATCACGAAATTTCAAAATTTATAAATAAATACGAATTGTAACCCTCATATGTATTGTTCACTGGTGGTATAGAATATTTAAATCTCGGAATTTTAAAAATAAGGATCTTGCCTTGCAAGATGACATCCAAACCTCCTTCCTCTGACTCACTGTGTGGTGATCTGTGGGCTGGAGGCTCAACCACCTTCGTCAGGTTTAAACTACTACAGAGTCCTCTTACGGCTTTTGCTAGAAGCAGACTTGCTTCCTACACTTATTAAAAGAGGCTGAATCCTGCTGTGAATGTATTTTCTTGATTCATATGCTGTCTCTGAAATATTAGGAATTGCCAATAGTCACATAGCTCAGAGAGGTTGTGGGAGCTCATCAGGACACACAGTCGCAATCTGGAAGGACTTTAATGCTCCATGAACCCGGGAAGGAGAAGATGTAAGCCACTTGTCAGCTCCTGAAGGAAGGAGGGAAGCAAGGAAGGGAGGCAGGGAAGGGAAACGGTGATGGGAAGAAGAAATGAAGTGCGTAGGGCAGGGGAAAAGGGGGCAAAGTAGCAAGCATGGTCCCGATCCGTCGTCCCCTCCCTGACGGGGCTCACAGCTCCATGTCAGAGCAGACAACAAGAGTCACAACGTAAAACTGTCCGACTTTTATTTCTGCCTTTCCAAGCTATTGGCTCCTTCACTAATAATCGGGATTTATTACCGGACCCATCTGCTGCCTCTAAAAGGTCAAAAGGTAAACCGCAGGCACGGCTGATGTCACCATCAAGGTGGCTGGTCGCAAATGGGCCCTGACAAGTGTACTTTTAAGAGAATATTGTTGCCAGGGCTCTCTGGGCATGAAAGGCACGCTGATGAAGAAAATAAACCTGAAATACGAAAAAGATGTTGAGTTTAACCCATTAATCCGCATGATGGGGGCTGTCAGGGTTCAGTCTGTGTGGCAGCCAGAGAGGAGAACAGGCCTATGCACCCGTCTGTGTGGGTTCTGCACATTGGAGTCTCCTGAACCGCTGGAAACACTTCCCAAGACATGTGCGTGCCATGGGGGGACGATGGGGATGGACACTTGCAGGCACGTACTCTGACTTCCCAAAGCTACATCAGACTTGGTAAAAAATGGGTGTTCCTTTGCTCTCTGCTGTGGGTGAGGCCTTACTTCCTGGAAGGACCGTCTGTAGCAGAGCAGCTCAGCTTGGGACGCTCTCCAGATATTCTGGCTTCTGCAAATGTTGGAAGACTGGGCAATTTTTGAGAGTGAATTTGTCCACATGTTTGAAACTGTCAAAAAGATACAGTTAAGGTTGTACATCAACGGCCGGACACGGTGGCTCACGCCTGTAATCCCAGCACTTTGAGAGGCTGGATCATTTGAGCCCAGGAGTTTGAGACCAGCCTGGCCAACATGGCGAAACCCCATTTCTATTAAAAATACAAAAATCATCCTGGTATGCTGTAGTGGGTGCCTGTAATCCCAGCTACTCAGGAGGCTGAGGCAGGAGAATCACTTGAACCCAGGAGTTGGAGGTTGCAGTGAGCCGAGATTGTCACTGCACTCCAGCCTGGGTGACAGAGCAAGACTCTATCTCAAAAGAAAAAAATCATCCCATATGATTTTGTTTGTTCTCTCTCCCTTTCCAGCCAGGAAGCTCCACTTTCCTTTTCATTTCCAGCTGAGAGTGAAAAGTAAAAAGAGGAAAGCGCTTGGTGTCAGATACAGCTCTCTCTTTCCCAGCGGAGATGGAGAACTTACCCTGCAGTTTCAGACCAAATTAGAGGCCAGCCTGGAGCTGCAGCCTTGCTCTCAGCTGGTGCTTCCTGGAGATTTTCTGCTCCCACAGAGCATCACCAGAAACAAGCCCGGCTGGCCACACACCCGTCAATTCTTACCTACCTTCTATTCTCTGGAGCAGTCATTGCTGGTATCATTTTCTTTTCTTTTTCCACTCTTCATTCTGGGAACTCAGCAGAGACAGGAGTTTGTTACACACGCATAAAGGCTGAATCCCAAGCACCCCAATAAAATAGAGGCCATGCTCTGTCCCTCACGGTGACCTTGCCCTTCCTAGACCTTATGTCTTCAGGTGCTGATTTCACTGAAAGGCATCCTCCACCTGAATGGTTATTAGAGTGTGGCACACCTGGCTGCCCCTTGGTTGTAGCTAGTTATGACCTGCATTGTAGGATGACAGTAAGGAGTAAACATCTGTTCTTAAAACGAGGAAATGAGGGAAAAATACCAGGTGACCAGCAGTTGCTTATACATGGCGTCAGCAACACAAGGCTGTTACAAAGATTGAATGAGATTATGCATAGAGGGTGCATAGCTCCATGCCTGGCACATCGCAAGCACCTGAGAAACGGCAGTGCCCATGCCAGGACCATTTCAAGCTCCATGCAATTTCCTAGATTGGTCGCCCGGTTCTCAACACAGTTCTTGCTTCACAAGATCAACAAGTGTTAGATTTGTCTTCCACTGCACCTTTGGGACTTGACTTTCCCTTATCTTGCTTCTCCTTGGACTTGTATCAACAGAGATTTACAAAATTATTGATTTGAATTATTGCCAAGGTTGGTGGAAGGTCCTTTCATAGCTGCCTGGATGGGTGGCCTTATTCTGACGTTCTCCTTTGCCCTCCACAGACACATACACACACACACACACACACACACACACACACACACACACACACAGAGCCTGGGGCCTTACACAGGGTTTCAGGCCAAGGGCCCTAATGGGTGCAGCTAATGCCCCAGAGCCCCTGGGATCTGAAGACTACAAATGAAAAGGTGAGGTGTGCCCTTTCATTTGAAGTCAAGGGATAAGTGTCTTTAGCCCTTTGTATTTAGTCTGTTCCCACACTGCTAACAAGAACATACCCGAGACTGGGCAGTTTATAAAGGAAATAGGTTTAATGGACTCACAGTTCCTCATGGCTGGGGAGACTTCACAATCATGGTGGAAGGCAAAGAAGGAGCAAAGTCACATCTTACATGGCGGCAGGCAAGAGAGTGTGTGCAGGAGAACTCCCGTTTATAAAACCATCAGATCCCATGAGACTGACTTACTACCATTAGAGCAGTATGGGGGAAACTGCCCCCATGAGTCCATTATCTCCACCTGGCCCCATCCATGACATATGGGGATTATTACAATTCAAGGTGAGATTTGGGAGGGGACAGAGCCAAACCACATCCCTTCTTCAGCTGACTTGTGGGTGGCTATTTATGACGAATTATCTTAGGAGTTAAACACCAGTTTATGAATATTGCATTAGGGCATTGTCTTTTTCCAGCTTTCCTGCTCACCGCTCCCTTGTCCTTTATTCTGAATTTTTTGAAATGGAGTCTCTGGCCAGGCGTGGTGGCTCACGCCTGTAATCCCAGCACTTTGGGAGGCCGAGGCGGGCGGATCACAAGGTCAGGATATCGAGACCATCCTGGCTAACACGGTGAAACCCCGTCTCTACTAAAAATGCAAAAAATTAGCTGGGCGAGGCGGCGGGTGCCTGTAGTCCCAGCTACTCGGGAGGCTGAGGCAGGAGAATGGCATGAACCCAGGAGGCGGAGCTTGCAGTGAGCCGAGATCGCGCCACTGCACTCCAGCCTGGGTGACTAAGTGAGACTCTGTCTCAAAAAAAAAAAAAAAAAAAAGAAATGGAGTCTCACTCTCTGCCACCCAGGCTGGAGAGCAGTGACACGATCTCGGCTTACTGCAACCTCTGCCCCCTGGGTCTAAGAGATTCTCCTGCCTCAGCCTCCTGAGTAGCTGAGATTACAGGCACGTGCTGCCTTGCCCAGCTAATTTTGTATTTTTGGTAGAGACAGGGTTTCACTATATTGGTCAGGCTGGTCTCGAACTCCTGACCTCAGGTGATCCACTCACCTCCACCTCCCAAAGTGTTCAGATTATAGGCATGAGCCACTGTGCCCGGCCTCAACTTTCAAGTTTAGAGGCAGAAAAGGTTTCTTGCTGTCTGCAACCAATGCCTAGACCTGCACACACACTGAAGAAGGGGTTCAATGAGGGAACGCACACAGGGGCGGGAATGCACGTGGATCGTTACTCTTCTCACAACCACGGCTCTTCCCTGCCTGTAAGTGCACACATGTGACTTATTAAGAAAATGCAATTGTTTGTGATTCGGAGGCTCCTGGGTTCCAAGCGTCTCGTGTCTTTGTTCTTGTGTTTTATACGACGTGGGAGGATTTTGGACGTTTTCTTCCCAGTCTGACGAGTATTTTCTGTGCTCTTCCTGGAGTCTAACAGAAGAATCTCTCAAGTCTATTTGCTCTCCTTCCAACACGGCAATATCAATTTAGCTAAGGAGGCACAGGTGTAATTGCAGGCATTCCTTCAAGAATTCTTCAGCTATGAATCTGCCTCCAATTAGGCAGTGCAGTTCCGTAATCACAGTTTGCAGGGAAAATTCACAGCTCCAGAGGTCCTCAAGCCTACGCTTCACCGGCGTGGTGGGCGCCCGGGCCGCGTGTTAGTACATTGAGATGCAGGAAATAAAAACAAGCCCATCGCTGGGCTCGGGGCCCCTGCGCTGTGCTCGGGGCCCCTGCGCTGTGCTCTCACTTTGCCCCGTTCTCTTGCTCCGTTTCAATCAGATCCGGTTTCCACACTTGCAAAGAGCATTGCTTTGAGAAGAGATGGCACAGTTGATCAATTTCTTTCCTCCCCATCAATCACTTGGCTGAGAGGGGACTGTCCTTCCTCCAGTTCTCCAGCCACGTGTGGTCTTGGTGCTGAATGTAGATGATTTAGTTTTGGGTGAATTCCAAACCATCATTTTCAAGTAATTTCTGTTTGAACCAAACACCTGCATTGCACCTCCACCCATGGCTTGTGGGGGGGAAACACCAGATGGGTCAGACTCTGTGACTACCCACTGAGGTTTGAGCAGAACTGGAAGGCAGGTGGATTAAATCTGTGTGGTGACTCCAGCACATCACTAATGAACATTTCTTAACATTTAATTTCAAAGGGCCTGGTGACCCTCAGATGTGTAGGTGTGGAGAAGAGATGGGTATTGATAGCCTTGATTAGGATCACATGCCAGTTACCCAGAAATATAACAGCTCAGCTCGAGAGTTTTAATCATTTAAAAGCATCACAACATATCAAAACACAGTGTCTCTTCTGTCTGTGATCAACTCATTATGCAACATAAAGACAGGAACAAAAAGTATTCTCTGAATCAGTGAAAATACAAGGCTAACTTGCTATATATTATTTTATTATGTTCAAAAATTGAATTTGTAAAAGTTAAATGTGTATTAAGTCATATTTGAAAGGAAAGGTCAAATTTGAAGCAAATGTAGATTTTTGTGGGTTCGGTGGTGTTAACTGGAAAATATTGTTAAAAAATATTGCAATAAAATCAGCCCCAAGTACCTATCTTCTTCTTTTTAGCTTTATTGAGGTACAAGTGGGCGAATAAAAATTGTATATATTTAAGGTATACAGTGATGCTGTGATATAAATCTACATTGTGAAATGATTACCACAACTGCTAATTAATTCATCCTTCACTTCAGAAGCACTATTTTTTTTTTCTAATGAGGACGCTTAAAATCTCTGTCATCAAACGTTAAGTGCACAGCGTTGTGTTACTGCCTCCAGGCTGTACCCGAGGCCTCCAGAACGCCCTCATCTTCACCTGGAAGTCTGTGCCCTTTGGCCGGCATCCGTCCATTTCCCCGTTCCCAGCCACTACTTTTTGATGTAGGACTAAGGCCTTTATTTTCAGAGAAGCATCCTCAAATTAATTGATTGCATAAAGCACAGCTCCAATGCAGCCTCTGTCGCTTTCTCCTCTATATTCACACAGGAGAAAGGTCTCAACAATTCAGTAAGCCGTGGTTACGAGTCAGGATGTTCCATGGGAAACAGAGCATTAATGAATCACCGCGAGTCAGCCAGGTGTGCATCCCTGAGGGCGGAGCTCTTCCCCGAGTCAGCCAGGTGTGCGTCCGTGAGGGCGGTGCTCTTCCCCGAGTCAGTCAGGTGTGCGTCCCTGAGGGCGGAGCTCTTCCCCGAGTCAGTCAGGTGTGCGTCCGTGAGGGCGGAGCTCTTCCCCGAGTCAGCCAGGTGTGCGTCCGTGAGGGCGGAGCTCTTCCCCGAGTCAGTCAGGTGTGCATCCCTGAGGGCGGAGCTCTTCCCCAACTCGGATTTATTTTTATAAAGTTAAATTGCTCCTTCAGTCACCTCCTTGGCAGAGTGATGCTGTCAGCAACTTCACGACAGCTTCAAGTCTTTATGTGAATGACACATTATCAAACGGCACTAATGAAACCGACGGGGCCTCCATTTATAGCCTTTAGTGTGGCAAATACATGTACATGAAATGGAAAATTTTATGATTTTAATGCTGCTAATAATGTATCCCTAATAGAATTACACATGCAAAATAAGAAGAGCTTTGGAAGCAGTAAGCCTATGTGTATTTCTGTGTAACATGGAGTAATGCACTTACAATTTCTGAAAGTGTTGCCTGCTGTTCAGTACTCTATTCCCTCTTGCGGTTCTTATTTTTCTGCCTGGGATCATTTTACTTCCGTTTGCATTTCTTTTTTTTTTTTTTTTTTTTTGAGACTGAGTCTCACTCTATCACCCAGGCCAGAGTACAATGGAGTGATCTCGGCTCACTGCAACCTCCTCCTCCCAGGTTCAAGTGATTCTCCTGCCTCAGCCTCCCAAATAGCTGGGATTACAGGTGCCTGCCACCACACCTGGCTAATATATTTTGTATTTTTAGTAGAGATGAGGTTTCAGCATGTTGGCCAGGCTGGTCTCAAACTGCTGACCTCAAGTGATCTGCCCATCTTGGCCTCCCAAAGTGCTGGGATTACAGGTGTGAGCCACCATGCCCGGCCCCTTTTGCTTTTCTTACCCTGCAATTATGCTGGAAACAAGTTATCTTAGCTTTTGTCTACCTAAAATATCTGTCCCTCACCTTTATATTCAAAGGATAGTTTCCCCAGACTTCCATGTGTGTTGGTTGGTTGGTTGGTTGGTCGGTCGGTCGGTTGGTTTCAGCATTACTGTTCTTTGCAGCCTTTATGGGCTTGCTGGCACTGGATTAGCCCTTCCTGTACACAACAATAAAACCGATGTGTTTTCTTTTGCAAACGTTAGACAACAGACAGCAGAGAGAACAGAGAAATCACGGAGGAGCTCCTGAATACCGTGGCTCTGATGAGAGGATTTTCTGACTGTACCCTGCAAGGTGAAGGGGAAGCACAGCATGGTGGATTCCCTGAGCTGAGGAGGGAAACAGAATTTTGGGTGGGCAAAGAGGCTAGAATAGACAGGCTGGGGTCAGCAGGGAGAGGCCCCAGAGGTCTATGTGGGGTGCCCATGAGTCCTTAACGGAGGGATTTTGTTGCATATGCACAAGGGATTTTCTGAGGGTGGACAGAGCGGCCCCTCTTGTGGGGAAGGAGCAGATTGTGGAGGCTGAGCTGGTGTGAAGGTGCTGACATAGTGGTCTAGTCCGTGGGAGGACCTCATGCACACTTTGTAACTCCAAGAATCCACTGGGAGAGTCCAAGACTTAAAAGCAAGGATCAGGTCCTAAAGAAAGGCCTATTTTATCCTACCTTAAATAGTCTGATGCCTCACTAGAATAAAAGAACATTCTGACAAGGACTACAAAATACACTGAGTTTGGAGGTTGGGACATGATGAACTACGGGGTCTTGGAGAAACCTGGGTTTTCAGCAGGTCTGCCATAACAAATTGTAAAACCAAGCCTGCACAAGTTTGTAGTGTGGTCAGTGATTAATCTGGGCAGTGAAACAGAAACAACACTCTTCAGAGAAACACAGCAGGACCTAGAGTCTCCACAATGGATAGTGTTTAATGCCAATGATAAAATCAAAACTCACTAGACACAAAAAGGGCCAAAGAAATGTAACCCTTACTCAAGAAAAAAATAGTTTAAAAAAACACCTGACACCCACATTGCTGAGATCTTAGATTCCTGTGTCATCCCTTTGCTTTACATTTCAGCTTTAATTTTCTGTTGGGAAATGAGCCCTCAGTATTATTGGTCCTTGAAAATAATGGGGTCTTCTGCATTGTTTCCTTTTAAAATTTCCTTTTGTTCTTTGATTTTCAGCAATTTGCTCGTGATGTTCCACATTCAAAATCAAACGTGGTTTTGTTTGATTAATCCTGCTTGGGATTCACTGAGTTTCTTGAATCTGTGGATTAATGCTTTTAACCAGTTTTGGAAATTCTTAAAAATTGCCTCTTCTAATATTACTATCTCCTGGGACTCCCATTACATGTATGCCAGGCTGTTTTACCATCTTCTACATGTGTCTTCCTCTCTTTCCTGTTCTTTCTAGTCTTTATTTTTTCTTTAAAAAAAAATCTCTTTGGGAGGCCGAGACGGGCGGATCACGAGGTCAGGAGTTCGAGACCATCCTGGCTAACACAGTGAAACCCCGTCTCTACTAAAAAATACAAAAAACTAGCCGGGCGTGGTGGCGGCGCCTGTAGTCCCAGCTACTCGGGAGGCTGAGGCAGAAGAATGGCGGGAACCCGGGAGGCGGAGCTTGCAGTGAGCTGAGATCCGGCCACTGCACTCCAGCCTGGGCGACCGAGCGAGGCTCCGTCTCAAAAAAAAAAAAAAAAAAAAAAAAAAAAAAAAAAAAAAAAATCTGTGCTTTAACTTATAAACTTTTGATTGACCTTTCTTCAAGAATGCTAATCCTATTTTCTGCTATTTTGTCTTCTGAAGAACTCATTCAGATATTTCTTATTTTCTGATATCTTACATATTTTTTCAGTGTCTTGAGTATTTAATTATTTTCTTCAGATTCCATTTTTCTGGATTTCTCTTAAAATTCTCTATCTCTTCATCCTCTTTGCCCATGATTTTGTCAATTTTACTAGCATGGTTACTTGAAAGTTCCTTCCCACGGACTTCTGGTGTTGGTTTTTGGTTTGCTTTTTGTTTGTTTGTTTCTTATCATTTATACTTTCTGAGTTTTCACATAGGTTGTTGTTTTATTGTACATTGAACGCTGCATGTGGAATATTTGCAGAAGCAGAACGGAGTCCTACTGTCCCAGGAAAGAAATCCTCTACTCTCTGTTAGGCAGCTGGGGTGAAGGACTCTTTCCTGAAATCCAGTGAGAAACTGGCCAGGAATGAGGACAGATTGTACTTTCACTATCCTCAGCATTTAAAGACTGAGAAATTCATTTCTGCCATTTGAGAGTTTGAGCTCAGCTATTCAGCCTTCTATTCCATGAAACCTCGAAATATGAAAATGCCTAGGGGGATTGGCTATGTGTGTGAGGAAGGCCCCTTCGATCGGGTGGGTCTTGGTCTCCTAGGCACTGTCCAACTACAAGATTTCCCAACCTGTCTTTGGGACATTTCTGAGTAGCCCCTAGCACCCTGCAAGGCTTCAGATCTCAATACATGGCCTTGGAGTGGGGGACTGGCCGTGAGCTTGGGAGTCCCTGGGTTCAGCCCACCGTGTGGCCACTGCAGCCATAGTGAGTGCTCTATCTGCTTCTCTGTGCCTTAAAGAGTCCCTGCCCCAAAGTCCAGCCCAAGGCTTGGCCCCTGATCAGAATCAGCACGTTCACCCAAGAAGGGTCCTTTGACGTCTGTCTGAATGTGACCGCTGCGTCCCTTCCATCCCTGGTTGTGGCAACAGGAGCGCTGGCTGGCAGAGGCAGAGCACTGCTGCCTCTCTTCGTTTATTTTCTTCACTTTCCCAAAATGGCTATTCGGCATCTTTTACAGCTATCAAAAGCCACATTTTCATAAGATATATTTACATTTATGTGCTAACAAAATGATTTTCATATGAAACAAACATTCAGACACAAGAAATTGCCCTTTCAATGATGGGGTTTTCTTCTATTTGCATGGAACAGCTATTTTTCTTAGTAATTTTAGCAGTTGTTCGTTTTTCTTTTTTAAGTTCAGCTTAGGGAAGTAGTTCTCACGTGTAATCCCAGAGATTTATTTGTAAACAACAACAAGAGAAAGCACAAATATTAACCCCTTGATGAAAACCCTTCTGTTTTTCTGCAATCCCTGAATTATAAAGTGGAAATCCTGAATGTGGCATCAATATTCTGTCACGTTCTAGCCCCAAACTCTGTTTCCAGTGCTATTTCTCTGCATTGCCTCACCGCAGTCTGAGCCTTTCCCGGATTTCCATGTCATTTTCCCCTCTGTGCCCCTGTGCACGCTGCTGGCTGCATTCCATGGTGCTTCTTCTTATTGTGTCCAATAAACCCCTACATGGTCTTCAAGGTCAAGGTCAACTGCCCTTCTCTGTAATGCATTTCCAGTTTAGACAACATCTAACTATTCTTTCTTCTGCCATTCAATTTCTGATATCCATTCAACTAGCAAA
The DNA here is from genome assembly GCF_003255815.1 of Theropithecus gelada. Lineage (NCBI taxonomy): Eukaryota > Metazoa > Chordata > Mammalia > Primates > Cercopithecidae > Theropithecus > Theropithecus gelada. The sequence goes on from NC_037686.1 coordinate 70,954,679, forward strand.
GATGTGTTGACCTTCTTCAAACGGCACTGCTTAGGGTGGCGGGGCCAGGTGGGAACCTCACTGATGCGGCCCTTTAGCTCCCTGTGCTTATGTTCTAGGGTTACAAGAAATAAATAAGTAAATACACACAAATTCATGTGTAATAAGGTATCTGAGGACAAATCAAGCAAAGAATGGAGTATTGAGGTTGGAAGCCATTTAAATACGGTAATCAAGAATGCACTCCTTAAAAAGGTAAAATTTGAGCAGAGAATTGAATGACATGAACGAGTAAATTATCTGAAAGCCCAGAGGAAAGCATTCCAGACAGAAGAAGTGGATAACAGAAACTTTCTGAGGCAGGAGTGAGCTGAGCAGGTGAAGGGGCAGATGAGAGGCCTACGGGGCCAGAGGAAGGAGGACGAGGGGCAGGTGAGGGGCCTATGCAGAGGGAGAAGGGAGGAGGAAAGAAGAGGAGGGGCAGAGGGAGGGGCCTATGAGGCCAGAGGGAGCAGGAGGAGGGCAGGTGAGAGACTTATGGAGTGGAGGGAGGGAGAAGGAGGAGGGCAGGGGAGAGGCCTATGGGGAGGGAGGAGGAGGAGGGGAAGATGAAGGGCCTATGGGGCCGGAAGGAGGGAGGAGAAGGAGGGCAGATGAGAGACTCCCAGACAGAGGGAGGTAGGAGGAGAGGGGACTGCATGGGGCGGGGGCAGTAGATCTGGTTCCTGTGGATCTTGTGGGTGGGGTTAGGGCTCTCTGTGTTTCAGTTTAGAGGTTGGAGACTTATCACAGGCTTTGTGCACAGATGGAAAGTTGCTTGTTGTGTTTGGAAAGGTCGATGTAGCGGGGAGAGGGTAGAATACATCAGCTAGGGCACGGCATTGTCATTACTGACCCAGCGACATGGTCAGCCCTCGCTGTTCGTGGATTCTGACTTGTGAATTCACCTACTCACCAAAACCTACTTATTACTCCAAAATCAACATGCATAGCACTCTTGTGGTCATTCACATATGGGCACAAAGAGATGAAAATCACCGAAAATGCACATTCCCAGCTGAGATCAAACAAGGCAAAGCTCTGCTTTCTTGTGTCAGCTGAGACTGTAAACAAGTTTCTTTCTCATGGTCCAGTTATTTAGTGTTGTTAATACATTCTTGTGCTTCTTAGTGGAGATTTTTTTGGTTTAAACACCCCCAGGTGCGGTGTGGGAGCTTTGACTGGTGTCCCAAGTGCAAGAGACTGTGGCCTGCCTCACGGAGAAAACACGTGTGTCGGAGAAGCTTCATTCACGTGTGAGTTCAGTGTTAATGCATCAGCAATAGATATTAACTAAAGTGTCGTCAAACAGAAACACACGTTATATAAGGTTGTATATGGATTCATGGATAAAAACGTGGTGACCATATGCTCACAGAAACCTGACCCTCCACATCCCCTGGGAGCAATGGCTCCGTACTTGCCACCTGAGTGTTCCCAGTGACTTTATAGAGCACACCTACCATGTATAATGAGAATCAGTTTTACTCTCTCTTTGCTCACAGGCCTATGAGCTTTCACAAATTCAAAAAAGATTCTCATTCATCTTTGTATCCATAAAGCCCAGCCTTGTCAAGGGAGGTTGAGTCAAGTAAAGAGCCATGCCTGTAATCCCAGCACTTTGGGAGGCTGAAGAGGGAGAATGGCTTGTGCTCAGGAGTTTGAGGCCAGCCTGGGCAACATGGTGACACCCCCCCTATCCGGGAGTCTTTTCCCGTCTTTCAATCCTGCACTTTTTGGAAGGCATTCATTGTGTGCAGCCTATGCTTGGGGAGTGGCGTTCATTTCACTGAGGTCAAAATATCCACATAAATTATTTGAAAATCTATTGGGAAGATTTGTGTATTCTCCTCGTTCGTGTATTCAATCCTTTATTTATATATGAATGGACCGTGGATATTTATTTTCTGCCATGGCTTATAACCCAACACTAGTTTATTCCATTTCTCACATTGTTACAGTGTTGTTCTTTGAGAATGCTTCCTACTGGTTTCAGTGTCTCTCTGACACTGTGTCTGCTACTGGGATGCCATTTCTTTTAGGCCCTCTCAGGTGACAGAGCATGGAAATGTCTACCAAACTCTGTAGATTCACACACACATATGTATACACACGTTTCTAGACCTATATAACCATATCCATGTGAAGCTAAGCATGAGTTCATACTGATGTCTCCAACCCTAATCCAGGGCCACAGGCACTTGCTGGCCTCCTGCTGCTCCTGGCTCAGCAGTGAGAAGCTGCTGCCAGGGTCTGTCGTCCGTGCATCTGATTGTCCAGTTCCAGCGCACCTGCATCCTGCTTTCAGAGCTGCTAACCTGTACACCCATGAGAAACAACCTCATCAGCTACTGTGCCATGCTTGGACGCAGTTCCCCGTGTCTTTAGTCTCACAGACTAATATCTCAAGAGTCAGGTAGGTCAGCATCATTTTTCTTCACTCCCTTTAGTGAGGTTGTTTCATTTATGTGTGGTACACTGACACTTTTTTGTCAAATTTAGCATTCCTTCTTAGAAAACTTCAGCCAGACTCCTGAATGGTTATTTTTTAATTTGCTTACACTAATGGTCACACTTGTACTTCATAATTCTGTGGGTTTTGACAAATGAGCAGTGTTGTGAATCCACAATCACAGTCTCAAATAGACTATTTTTAACACCCTAAATATTTTCCTGTGCACCACATTTCCAATCTCTCCTCCCTCTGAACCCCCAGAAACCACTGGTCTCCTTATTCTCTGTAGTTCACCCTTTTCAAATGTCATATAAAGAAATCGCACACTTAGACTGGCTCATTCACTTAGCGTTGTGCATTAAAGAGACATCCCTGTATTTTTGTGGCTTGACAGCTCATCACTTTTAGTCACTGTATGATATGGGTGTAGTGACAGTTAGTTTATTCATTGAGAGGCATCTTCATTGGTGCCAGTTTGGGTTATTATGAATAAAGTTATCATATTCATTTCTATACGTGTTTTTCATGTGAGCATACTTTTTCAAATCAGCTAGGTAAATCCACAGAGGCTCAAATCCTGTATCATACGGTAAGACTATGTTTAGCTTGGTTGAAAACTGCAAACTGCTTCTCAGTGGCTGTGACATTTTGTGTTCGCATCAGCAACACATAAGAGTCCCTGTTGCTTTCCACTCTCGCCAGCAGTTAGTATCATCCACTTCCCAAATTTCAGCCATTCTGATGGGAGGGCAGAGGTGTCCTACTGTAGTTGTAGCTTTTATTTTTCCAAGGACACATGTTGTAAAGATCTTTTCTTACACTGATCATCCATGCGTCTTCTTTGCACTTCATATCTTTGCCCATTTTTACATGGGTTTTTGTCTACTTGTTGTTCAGCTTTAAATGTTCTTTGAAAATTGTAAATACAAGTCTTTTATTAGATATGCGTTTTGCAAATACTTTTTTCGATTCTTTTGGATTTTAATTTTATTCTCTCTTTGGATTTTAATGTTCTTCTTTCACAGAGCAGAAGCTTTTTTAATCTTAATATATTCTAACTTAGCAATTTTTCTTTTAAGGCTCGTGCTTCTGGTATTATATCTAGAAATTGACCACCAAACAAAAGTCATCTAGATTTTCTGTTTTTTCAAAGAAGTCTTGTAGTTTTGCATTTTATGTCTTAATCTATGATCCATTTTGAGTTAATTTTGTTGTAAGATGTAGTCAGTGTGTAGGTTCAGCATTTTTCGCATGTGAATGTCCAATTGTTCAAGCAGCATTTGCCGAAAAGGCTGTCCCAGCTCAATGAATTGCCTTTGCACCTTTGTCAAAAATCACTTGCCTGTATTTATGTGGGTTTGTTTATGGGCATTTTATTCCTTCTTTTTGATATATTTTTATTCTGTCATTGGTACTACACAATCTTGATTAATGTAGCTTTATAGTAAGTCTTAAAGTCAGGTAATGTCAGTTCTCCAACTTTGTTCTTTCTAGTTATTTCTTTTTTTTTTTTTTTTTTCATTGTCTCTTAATTTTTATTTTATTTTATTTTTTTTTTAATTTATTTATTATTATTATATTGTAAGTTGTAGGGTACATGTGCATAACGTGCAGGTTTGTTACATATGTATACTTGTGCCTTGTTGGTGTGCTGCACCCATCAACTCGTCATTTACATCAGGTATAACTCCCAATGCAATCCCTCCCCCCGCCCTAGTTATTTCTATTTAGTATTGTGTTGACTATTCTAGGATTTTTTCATTTTTGTATAAATTTTAGCATCATTTTGTCAATATTGACAAAATAATTTATGGGAATTTAGATTTGATCCCAATGAATCTACAAATCAAATTGTAGATAATTTCCATCTTGACACTGTTTTCTAAAAACCGCTATATAAATGAGTATATTTGGGGAGTACATGTGATATTTGATACCTGTATAATGTGTAATGATCAAATCATGGTAATTGGGATATCAATCACCCTCAACATTTATCTTTGTGTTGGGAACACAACAATTCCTCTGGTGATTTGACATGTACAATAAATTATTGTTAGCTATAATTTCTTTACTGTGCTATTAAATACTAGAACTTATTCCTTCTCTCTAACTGTATTTTTGTGCCCCTTAACCAACTTCTCTCGATCCTTCCTTCTGCCTCCCACTCCCAGCCTCTAGTGACCACCGTTCTAGTCTCTGCCCTTATGAGACCCACATTTTTAGCTCTTATAACTGAGTGAGAACATGCAATATTGTGTCTTTCTGTATCTAGATTATTTTATTTAACATAATGATTTCCAGTTCCATCCATGTTGCTGCAAAATGACAGGATTTCATTTTTTTATGGCTCAGTAGTACTCCATTATGTATATATGACACACTTTCTTTATCCATTCATCTGTCAATGGGCATTTGGGTTGATTCCATAACTTGACTGTTAGGACTAGTGCTGCAATACACATGGAAGTGCAGACATCACTTTTATATACTAATTTTATTTTCTTTTGTATACATACACAGCAGTGAGATTGCTGGATCAAAGGGTAGTTCTATTTTTAGTATTTTAGGAATCTCCATACTGTTTGCCAGAGTGGCTCTACTAATTTGCCTTCCCAGCCACAGTGTATGATCATTCCCCTTCCTATACATTCTTGCCAGTATTTATTATTCTTTGTCTTTTTTGTCATAACCTTTCTAAGTGTGGTGAGATGAGATCTCACTATGGTTTTGATTTGCATTTCCCTGATGATGGGTGATTTTGAGCCTCTGTCCCTATACCTGTTGGCTATCGTGTATCCTCTTTTGAGAAATGTCTACTCAGTTCTTTTGTCCATTTTTAAATCAGATAATCTGTTTCTTTGCTATTGACTTGTTTGAGTTCCTTTTATATTCTGATTACTAATCCTTTGTCAGGTAGGTAGTTTGTGAATGTTTTCCCCCATTCTGTAGACCAGTGGTGCCCAACGTGGTACCCAAACTTCTTGGCACTAAGGACGAGTTTTGTGGAAGACAATTTTTCCATGGACTCGGGGGAGAGGGAACGATGGTTTAGGGATGAAACTGTTCCACCTCAGATCATCAGGCATTAGAGTCTCATAAGAAGCACACCACCTAGATCCCTGGCATGCACAGTTCACAATAGGGTTCGTGATCCTTTGAGAATTTAATGCTGGCACTGATCTCATGGGGGCAGAGCTCAGGTGGCAATGCTCACTCACCCAGCACTCACCTCCTGCTGCATGGCCCAGTTCCTAACAGGCCCTGGACTCGTACTTCTCCGCAGTCCAGGAACTGGGGACCCGTGCTGTAGACAATCTTTTCTTTTTGCTGTGCAAAAGTTTTTTAGCTTGTTGCAATCCCATTTCTCTATTTTTGCTTTTGTTACCTATGGTTCTGAGGTCTTACCCAAAAAATCCTTCCCCAGGCCATTGTCGTCAATTTTTCTTTTAGTAGTTTTATAGTTTCCCATCTTACATTTAAGTCTTTAATCCATTTTCAGTTCATCTTTGTCTGTGGTGAAAGGGAGAGATCTAGTTTTATTTTTCTGTGTATGGACATTCCATTTTTCCAGCACTACGTATTAGAGTTGAGTCTTCCAGTCAATGAACACGGAATGTCTCTCTATTATTGAGATATTTGTTGGTTTTAAATCACTGTATTATAGTTTTTCAGTACAGATTCAGTGCAGATTTTGTTAAGTGTATGAATCTGTCTCTGTTTTCTTTTGATACTATTACAAATAATATTTTTTTTTTTTTTCCAAATTCCACTTGCTTGTTGCTTGGATCTAGAAAAGCGATTGTCTTTTGTTTGCCCGACATCTTGCTCGGCTCACTCATTCGTCTCAGCCGTCGTGTTTTGTGGTTGTTGATTCTTTACAGTTTTCCATAGAGATAATCGTTTCATCTGTGAATAAAGGCCACTTTATTTCTGCCTTTCCAAATTATGTACATTTTATTTTGTTTTCTCAGCTAACTAGTTGGAAGTTACAGCACAATGTTGAATGGGAATGGGGAAGCTGAGAGCATGTTCCTTTCTGTTCCCAGTCTTAGGAGGAAAGCATTCAGCCTCTTACCACTTATTGTAGTGTTAGCTACAGGTTGTCTGCATTTATCTTTTATTAAGGTAGCAGATTTCCCATCTCTTCCTAGTTCCTTGAGAATTATTATCGTGAATAGCTGTTACATTTTTCCCATGCCTTTCCTGCATCAATTGATATGATGGTATGTTTGCTCTTCTTTTGCCTGCTGATGAGGTACATTACGCTAATTGGTTTTTGGATGGTGAACCAGCCTTGAATACCAGAAATAAGTCCCACTTGATCATGGTGTATAAATGTTTTCATACTGTATTGGATTTTACTTGACATTTGCATCTATGCTTCTGACAGATATTGATCTATAGTTTTTTTTATGTGTATCTGGTTTTGATATTTGGGGGTCTCATAGAATAAAGAGGGAAATGTTTATTCTGTTTCTACTTTCTGGAAGGAATTGTGAAGAACTGACATCACTCTTCCTGAAATGTTTGGTAGAACTCGTTAGTAAACCATCGTGGCTTGGTTCTTTCTTTCCTTGAAATAACTTTTGATTTTATTTTATAATAAATATAAGACTATTCCTGTTATCTGTCCATCCCAGTGTGAATTTTGGTAGTTGGTAGGTTTTTTTTTTAATAGATCCATATCATATTAGTTATCAAATTTGTGGGCATGAAGTTGTTTATATTATTCCTTTGCTATTCTTTATTCTTATTTCCTGAGACAAGGTCTGTCACCCAGGAGGGAGTGCAGTGACGTAGTCCACTGGGTCATGTGCAATGCTCTTATTTTCTGACATCAGCAATTTGTGTGTTCCCTCTACCGCCCTCACGTTTCTAGGTTAGCCTGGTTCATCTTGTTTAAAAACCAACTTTAGTATTTTGTTTTCATTGACTGTCTTTTTTGTATTCTTGTTTTTAATTTCATTGCTATACATTCTAATGTTTATTATTTCCTTTTATTTGCTTGGCCTAATTGCTCTTCTGTATCTAGGTTCCTGAAAATAGATGCGCATTTTATACATTGTAGATGTTTATTCTTTCCTACTGTATTCACAGAATGCTATTTACATTGGTAATGAGTCTGGTTCTGGCTTTACCTGGCACTTCTGCTGCTGCCCACACAGTGTAGGTGATTCATATCTGTGGGCCCCTCCTTCTCTCCCCACCAACTTATGGCCTGACTGTATTCGATGTGCTTATCCTTATGCAGCAATCGCCCAATACATTGTTACCACTACTGCCTTAAGCAAACAGCTTTTAGATAAGTTAAGAATAAGAAAAATAGGCCTGCGTGGTAGCTTACGCCTGTAATCCTAGCACTTTGGGAGGCCGAGGTGGGCGGATCACCTGAGGTCAGGAGTTGGAGACTAGCCTGGCCAACGTGGTGAAACCTCATCTCTACTAAAAATACCAAAATTAGCTGGACATGGTGGTAGGCGCCTGTAGTCCCAGCTACTCGGGAAGCTGAGGCAGGAGAATTGCTTGAACAGGGAGGCAAAGGTTGCAGTGAGCCGAGATCATGTCACTGCACTCCAGCCTGGCGACAGAGCAAGACTCCTTCTAAAAAAAAAAAAAAAAAAAGAATAAGAAAAATAACATATTTTACTTCACCTGCACTTATGACTTCTCCAATACTCTCCTTTTGTTTATGTAGATACAAGTTTCTGATCTATATAATTATAGGCATGATTCACTGTGCCCATCCTAATCTCCAATATTAAAATATATGCAAATATGGAATATAGATAGCATTAAGGGCTAAACTATTGGAAATATGAACACTCTCTTAATAATGTATGTAGATTTAAGTTTCTAGTCACTTCGCTTTCTCTGAAGTGTTTCAGTCGGTGAGAACAGAGACTGTATGTGTTTACATTCCTTTCACAGCCCCTTGGCACCGGGCAGCACTTGCCACAAGTACACTCCTCTTTGTTGCTGTTTTTTGTTTTTGTTTTTGTTTTTGTTTGGAGACAGGGTCTTGCTGTGTCGCCCAAGCTGGAGTACAGTAGTGCGAGTGCCTTGGCTCACTGCAGCCTCGACATCTAGGGCTCGAGTGATCCTCCCACCTCAGCCTCCCGAGTAGCTGGGACTCCGAGCACTCACTGCCACATCTGGCTAATTTTATTTTTATTTTAGGTACAGACGGTGTTTCTCTATGTTGCCCAGGCTTGTCTTGAACTCCTGGGCTCAGGCGACTGCCATGCCTCAACCTCCCACAGTGCTGGGATGATAGGCATGAGCCACTGCGCCCAACCTTAGATTCTTCCTTCCTTCCTTCCTTCCTCCCTCCCTCCCTCCCTCTCTCTCTCTCTCTCTCTCTTTCTTTCTTTCTTTCTTTGATGGAGTCTGGCTCTGTCTTCCAGGCTGAAGTGCAGTGGCGCGATCTCGGCTCACTGCAGCCTCCACCTCCCTGGTTCAAGTGATTCTCCTGCCTCAGCCTCCCGAGTAGCTAGGATTGCAGGTTCCCACCACCACGACCAGCTAATTTGTTTTTTTAGTAGAGATGGGGTTTCACTGTGTTGGCCTGGCTGGTCTCGAACTCCTGACCTCAGGTAATCTGCCTGCCTCCCAAAGTGCTGGGATTACAGGCATGAGCTACCACACCTGGCCCTGATTCTTAACAAATAAATTCTGAAATGAATTGGACAAAATTCGCTTTCCAACTAAATCTGAATTGTCATGGAATCCACGTATTATGCTTCAATATGAGGCCATTCTTCTGTGGATGTGGTAGGTAGACTCACAATCCAAGCAGCAGAATTATCAGTCCTGACTCGATTTTAAATAAGTAGAAGGTTTCAAGGGAAAAGCACGTTCTGACAGCTTCACTGGTTAGCCCTAAAACATGACAGCGCTCCTCTCTGGACTGGAAGGCTGGCAGCCTCTGTTCGCACCCAGCGCCAGCCCTGTGCTGGTCCACACAGCCATTCTGCCCCCAGCTGCCATCCTGGACTGGATTTTATTGCTAACCTTTCTCTCCTCAATGCTTGACACTTCCTCAGGCAGCAGAGAATTAGGAGAGAACTTTCTATCAGAAAATCCTGGGCTCATGGTGAGCAGCCTCACCTGATTATCTAGGAGTATTTCCAGGAAATTCCCAAGAGCTGCCTGGTCTGGGTTCCTTGCTGGCTTGCAGGTTGGCAAGCCAGGGAGCCCCGAGGGTCTGAGGGAGGTGTCGGCTGGAGATGAAGAGTCCGTCTTTGTATTCTCTGAAGACCCGCTTAGCTTACTGAGTCCTTTATGTTTTGCGCTAATTTGTTGGTATCCGTGCATCACAGAACACTGATTTTCTGAGAAGGGTCCCTTGGAGCTCTTTCTGCCTGTGTCTTCAGTGAGGGAGCACAGACCACGCGGGCCTCCTTGTGGGTTTCTCAGGACGCTGCCTCCCTCGGTGTGGCACCTGGGGCGCTGCCAGTGTCCCGTCAATGCTGGTTGCCGCGTCTGTGACCTGGGTTAAGAGCCCTTCCCCTTCCTCAGGTGCTGTGGTGAGGACTGCAGGTCCAGTGCGGATGGCTGGGCCTGCTTCTCTCTCCTTTAGATCCAGAAATTCAAGACGGGAGACGCTTCCCGTCCTGTCCCCCACCTCTGCATGCCTAGGAGACACCTGCCTGCCTGGCCGTCTCCCCAGTCCCGTGGACACCAGGTCTCCGTGGCTCTGCATCCTCCCTCTACACTCGTGGTGGCCTCACTCATGCGTGACTCCACTCCCAGGGGGCTGAGAGGGAGCTGCTGCAGCAGTTCCAAGGATGCTGATTAAGCCGGGGGCGGCCCTGGAGAGCAGTGGTGGCAGGGGCAGCCATGGGCCGTGGCACTGCTGTGGCTCTGAACAGTGCAGGGAAAGGGCGAAGCAGTGGCTCGCAGCATTTCAGAAAGAAGCCTTTACCCACGTTTCAGGGTGGGTCTGCATGCTTCCGTCTTCTTTTTGATCAGCTGTGTTAGGAACACCCTTTGCTTCTCTTTGAGCTTTAGTCACCACGCCTCCCCCTTCCACCTGACACCACTTCCCGCGGCTGCCTGAACCCACCCAGGCCTGGGTAACACCCACACCTTCAGAAAAGAATATAACTGCCGATTTGACTATTAATTTCCTTTTAATGTGTCAATAAAACAGTAATTACATTTCATTTGTGTTTAGAGTTAAAATTGGATAGAAACACAAGTGCACTTGATGGAACCAAACTCACAGATTCAACCCAAAAATAAAAACAGTGAAAATCGACAGTTTCTTAATACAAAGCTAACTTGTCATGTGTTTTTCAAACGTATCAAGAATTTTGTTTGGAAAATTGATCAGCTGAGGGTTCCAGAGAATTCCTGACCACGCAGCTACATCAAAGCTCTAGGAGTTCCTGCAACAGGGGCCAGAGCAGGTGCCCTGCCCAGCGGGCTTCTGTGCGGCGCCAGTCCCAGCTCCCTGTAGTCACACAGGCTTATGTGAAGGGTAAAGAAACAGATTCCCACTTTCAAGGTTTCTAAATGATGTCGCCGAACTCTCCTTGCGAGTTCTGAATTTCCAGTCAGTCGTTTTGGTCTTTTTAAGCAACTCCATGAGATGAACTGAATGAGGAGGAATGAGGGAGCACTCTCACCTTTTCAATTGAAGAAATAAGAAATACATTCTCCACAAATTTAATTTTCAGAACCCTTTCCTCCATAACGTCAATTATTTATGCTCAGTGAAAGAGGAGCAGATGCACAGAATTGCTTGGATATTGGTTTTGTTTAAATTATTTGCATTATTTATATTTTGGCCCTATATTTTTGTGGCAGTCTATTTTTTCACTGTTTTTCCTTATCCACACAACACAGAGTATGTATCATCTGTTTCTCACATTTTTTATTTGTTTTTTACACATATGGGTTTATTGTGTTCACAGTAATAAGCTGTTTTTAAAAACTGAAAACATTTTACTAATTACTGAAAGAGGGAAATAAATACAGTACCAAGAAAATGTCATTTAAAATATTACATCTGTTTTCTATTTTTAAACCTTCATTACTTCCAATTCAACCCTCTAATCACAACTTACACTGCATATTAATTGTTGAACCAGATTTATCAGAAACTGTCTTTTATATAACATCATCCAAAAGATAATTCTAGAGAAGGCTGTAAAACAGATGATCGCAATGCACCCTCTCCCAACAGATGCACTGTAATGACACAGATATTGTTCTTATTAAATACTCTTTTTCTAATCCATGTGATTCTCTCTTATCTCTTAAATGTCTGTTTGTAGCGCATTTTTCCGGGCTAATGAAATACCATGTGCTTCTGCGGGCATAAGACAATATTTGCACTAATAATGATGATAGTCCAACATGCTTCATTCAATATTTGAGGACAGGAGTGAAGTTTCAAGCCCTAAAGAAATGATATTTTTTATAATTGTTTGCCTTTTAAAATTTTTTCATGTGTGGCATAGAAGGGAAATTATACATAAACCCACACTGACATGGAGGGGCTCGAAGTTATCAGTGTAAATGGGAATATAACCCAGAATCATGAGGGTAAACGGGAATAAAACCCAGAATCATGAGTTAAAATATATTGGCCCAGAAACAATGCTAAGCTAGAGAAAGACACATGTAGAATATAAGATACTGGTTTTTAATATTGTTGGGTGAACATCCCAAGTATCTAATAAAAATCTTCAAAGCCTGAAACCTGGAAAACTTCCTTTATGATCAAATATGCAAAAAGTTGTCTACAATTTCAAGTTGACAGACCTTCTGAAATTCATCTACCAGTCCTATAAACCCCATGTTAATTATATTAGATACAGAGCTGTCTAATGAAAGTTCGTTACATATTATATCTAGCTGAGAGCTCATTGCATCTGCTGGAACACTTTCAGGGGGAATCCTGAAACAATCTCATTCTGAAAGAAATTAATCTTCTGGCTCTTTTTTGAACTTTCTAACTATTCATTCTCAGCATCTTCATATTTCCTAATTTTAAAAAAGATTTTGTTAAGTCTATTACACATATTTAAGGTATATAACACAATATGGTGAGATACATATGTATCATTAAATGGTTACTACAGTGAAACTAGTTAATAAATCTGTCATTTCACATAGTTGCCATTTCCCCCTCCTGTGGCAAGAGCAGCCTTCATTTACTCATTTCACAAAAGTCCTGAGCGCAACCTAGGATTATCAACCACAGGCCGTATGTTGGCCATCACGTCCTGAGACACATTCCTCCATCATATCTGCTACTTTACTCCTCCATCCTGTGGAATATTCAGGTCTAGGACTTTCCACCCATCCAGGACGGAATAACAGGGGCCAGACTTACCCTCCCCATTCAAACAATTGAAATATTGATCAGAACATAGAAACCATAAATACATGTTTTTCAGACTTTGAAAATACGTGAAGTACCAGGCAGTGCAGAGCAGTGATCCTGGAGAGAATGAGCCACAAATGAGGCAACCCCTCCAAAAAAATTACCGCAGCTTAGGGCCTGAAGAGGGTCTCAGGGCAGAACTACAGCCAGGAGCCGGACAGATCCCGGAGTCTCTTGGGGTGAGCCGAAGAGCTCTGGAGGAAAAAGGCCAGAGCAACGGGAACAGGTGGAATGGAAAGGCGGGTCCAGAGGGCGCTCTCAGGTCCCCTGCCAAGGGCTGACCAGCATGAGCAGGTGGGGAGAATGCTGGGCTTGGGATGGAGCCCCCAGAAGGAGCAGACGGAACAGTGACTGCAGCAGCAGAGATCGGGGGAGACCTGCTGTCCCACCGGCTGCAGGGAGAAACCTTGCAATAACCCTGATTTCAGGGTGAATACTCCGAAGTGAGGGTTTCCACGATGGGGACAAGCCAGCTCCACTGTGAAGGCTGCACTGGAATTGCCTGTTTCATACAACACCACACTGTTATGATGCTGTATCTTTATAATTCTTGACATCAGGTAGTTTCAGTCTTCTGATTTTGTTCTTTTAAAAAATTGTTTTCTCTATGTTTTGTACATTGCATTTTTATATTTATTTTATAATCAGTTTGTCCATTTTACACACACACAAAAAAACAGAAACAAAACAAAAAACAGCTGCTGGAGTTTTGATGGGAATTGCACTGAATGTATTACATAATGCTGCAACTTTCTTTGTTAATTAATCTGATGATCTCTGTTATTTAACTACTGTTTTTAAACCATTTGCATTTAATGTGGTGAGTTTGTCTGCCATACTGCAGTTTATTTTATATTTGTTCCATCTTTCCTCTGATTCCTTTTTCCTTTTTTCCCTGCCTCCTTTTGAATGTATTGTATATTTTTAAATAAAGTCTTGTTATCTTTTGGGGGGCTTATTTGCTATATCTCCTTTTTTAATGTTTAATGTAGAATTTATATTTTTAAACACATTGTAGTCTACAATTAAGAAATACTAGTCCACCTGACATGTGGTATAAAATACGAGCTACTTCCGTTTCTCCTCTCCCTTTGTGTGGGTCTCTCGTAAATTTTACTTCTTTAAATATTATTTGTTGTAAACTCCACAGAATGTTTTTCAGCTTTGAGTTGTTTATCACCTTTTTAAAACATTTTTAAAGATATTATTTTGAAATGTTTGTATTTACCTATGTATTTATTATTACAGATATTCTTCATGTCTTTGTGTAGATACAGATTTTCATCTGGTAACATTTTCTTTCTACCTGAAGGAGATTTTTAAGCATTTCTTATTGTGCTGGGTAAGTGTTTCTATTTCTAAAAAAGTTTATCGCATCTTCATTTTTGAAAAATATTTTAATAATATTAAAGTAGAGAATCCAGAAATAAACCAATAGATATATGGCCAATTTGTTATTGACAAAAATGCCCAAGCAATTTAATAAACAATTGATAAGCTTTCAACAACTATGATGTGACCCTCAGACATCCATCTGCATAACAATTAACATGAACCTGATCTGACATCACATAAAACATTTAGTTCAAAATGGATCACAGACCTAAACATATGAGCTAATACTGTAACACGTCTTCAAGAAAACACAGGTGATAAGTTTAGTACCTTTGGGTTTTCAGGGAGCTTTCTTAAAAAAAAAAAAAATAATAATAAAATACGAAATAAAAAAGTGATCAATTGGACTTCTTAGAAATGTAAAACTGACTTCAAATGACACTCATAGAATAATTGAAAGGCTGACATACACTGGGAAATATATTTGTACAATATATATCTGACAGAGAACTTGTATCTAGAATATACGAATAACTGTTACAATCAATAAGACAGTCTAATTAAATAACAGACAAAACTTTGAACAGACACTTTAGGAAACACTTAATAAAAGCTTTCTGAACATCATTACTTGTTAGGCAAATGCAAAGTAAAACCACAATAAGATACTGCTACACTAGAATGCCCAAAGTTAAAAACTCCAGTCAAACTACATTTTGGTGAGGATATGTAGCAACTGGAACTCACCCACTGCTTTGAGAATATAAAGTGGTTTGGCCACGTTTGAAAAGTTTGGAAACCCTTCCCTGGTGAGTGAATGAACATCTGAGGTACATCCACGCAATGGGATGTTATTCAGTGGCCAACAGAGATGAGCCGTGGAGCTGTGAAGAGACAGGAAGGGATGGTAGCGCATCTCACTAAGAAAGGAAGCGGGTCTGAAAAGGCTCCACACTGCATGATTTCCATGATACCACATTTTAGAAAAGGCCACGGTACGAAGGCAGTCAAATATCAGTGGTGCAGGAGTTCGGGGAGAGAAAGATAAACAGGTGGAGCACATAGAATTTTTTCTTTTTTTAATGGAGTCTTGCTCTGTCACCCAGGCTGGAGTGCAATGGCTTAATCTCGGCTCACTGCAACCTCTGCCTCTTGGGTTCAAGCGATCCTCCTGCCTCAGCCTCCCAAGGAGCTGGGATCACAGGTGCCCACCACCGCGCCTGGCTAGTTTTTGTATTTTTAATAGAGATGGATTTTCACCATGTTAGCCAGGCTGGTCTTGAACTCCTGACCTCAGGTGATCCACCCGCCTCAGTCTCCCAAAGTGCTGAGATTATAGGCATGACCCACTGTGCCCGACCCCACATGGGAATTTTAGGGAGTGAAATCACCAATACTACAGTGGCAGACACGTGGCATGGCACATTGTCAAAACCCATTGAGCGTACAACAGCAGGAGCGAACGTAATGTTAACCACAGACTTTAGTATCTATATTGGGTCATCACTTATAAATATAGGACAACAGTTCATGATGCTAATGATACAGAAAACTGGGAGGAAAGAGGGAGTACATGGCAACACTGTCCTGTCTGCTTCATGTTGCTGTAAAGCTAAAACTTCTCTAAAAATAAATTGCATTAGAAATTTGGCAATTTTATAAAGTATTCAGCATACACCAACCATATGGCAGCCTTTCCACTCTCGGGTTTACCTGGAGAAAGTGAAACATGTCCACAGAAAGACTTGGACATTCGTGCCAAACCCAGCTTTATTGGTAATAACCCCAAACGAGAAAGACCAAAACTGGAAATGTCAACAGGTGAGTGAACATCATATAGACATAATATCTGTATGGTGGAATTCAACCTGCCCATGAAAGGCATGAACTATTAACAATCTAGCAACGTAGATACATCTCCAAATAATCCTACTGCTTGAAATAATCCACACACAAAGGAGCATACACTGCATGATTGCACTGACATACAATTAAATTGTACACTTTAAATTGGTGAATTGTATGGCATGTGTATCTATCTCAATAAATCATTTACAAACAAACTTTCTACCCTTGCTTCAATTTCAGCCTTAACCGCATGACAGCAAAACTCACCACGTCTGCACCCACCCTGCGTGGACGCCCTGGGGGCCTGCTCTTCCCACGGGCAGTCTTGGTGCTTTGCACACTGGCTCATTGTTTCAGATCCAGTGGAAATGCCATCTTCATGGTGAAGCCTCAAATAGAAATTATTTACTCCCCTCTCACCCAAATCAAAACATTCTCTTTATATCAGTGGTCCCCAACGTTTTTGGCACCAGGGACTGGTTTCATGGAAGACAATTCTTCCATAGTCGGGGTTGAGGGTGGTTTCATGATGATTCAAACTCATTACATTTATTGTGCCCTTTCTTTCTATTATAGTTACATTGTAACATGTAATGAAATAATTATACAACTCACCATAATGTAGGATCAGTGGGAGCCCTGAGTTTGTTTTCCTCCAACTAGGCGGTCCCATCTTGGGGTGACGGGAGACAGTGACTGATCATCAGGCATTAGATTCTCATGAGGAGAGCTCAGCCTGGATCCCTCCCATGTGCAGTTCACAATAGGATTCACGCTCCTGTGAGAACCTATATGTTGCTGCTGATACAACAGGAGGTGGAGCTCAGGCGGTAATGAGAGTGATGGGGAGCGGCTGCAAATACAGGTGAAGCTTTGCTTGCTCACCCACCACTCACCTCCTGCTGTGTTGTGCAGCTCCGTTTCTGCCAGGCCTCGGACAAGCACCACAGCCTGGGGTGTGGGGCCTCTGTTTTATACTTTTAATCTTACTTGTTAGCATACTATACTTAAAATATTTGGAGGTTTCTTCGGTAGGACAACCTATCAGACAGAGCGTTGACTGAGGAACCCTCTATATTCTTCCTGAGTTTTCTCTTTGTACACACGTAGGGAGTCATGAGGATTTAAGAAAGTCTCCCTTACGTGTCCAGATCCCCAGAATCTGCAGGCAGTGAAGGGCAAATGCACCATCATGCCCTCCCCACAGCCTCACCCCAGACACTGCCCGCCCCTCACCCCAGACACTGCCCTCCCCATGGCCTCACCCCAGACACTGCCCGCCCCTCACCCCAGACACTGCCCCTCACCCCAGACACTGCCCCTCACCCCAGACACTGCCCGCCCCTCACCCCAGACACCGCCCACCACTGAGGAGCTGCGGAAGGGCCCTACCATGTCTGTAGGTCTTTTCGCTAGTACCTAGCAGAGTACCTAGCATATAAAGAGTAATAAAAAGGTGCAAAATGGAATGGAATTTTCATGATATGAGTACTTTGCTTCTGTTTTTTAAACAAATATTCCAAAATATCAACAGTAATAAGAAACACTGCAGAGACCATTCTAGTTCTTTCAGCACATCACTTTTTCTTCACCCCAGACCTAAACAAATAATTATAACTTTTATATTTAGGCAGGTTCTATTTTCATGTATCATTGTCGATACACTAATAAGGTCTATGCAGGCAATTTTAAAATCTGGAACTGTTGTCTGTGGGGTTAGCACCTCCAGACTGGGGCTATCTGCAAGTTGAATGAGGTGGTCTTGGTTGATTTCTAAATAATTCTCATATATTTTTACTAAGACAGGGGCTAAGAATATAGCTCAAAGGAAGAAAAGTAGAGCCTCCTCCTAAATTGGCCAAAAATCATTAATGAAGACATTCCGGGCAGCTTAGCCAGCAAGGATCCTCTTCTCAACACAGCCAGCCAAAGATGTGAGAGCAAACACAGGCCACGTGCAGCTGGAGGAGCCCATGTCTCCTGCCGTCTCCTTCAGCTCGTCCACCACCTCTCCAAACACAGATTTCATTGAGCAATAAAAGGGAAGGGAAATGAAACTTGATTCATTTATTATTGAAAGCAAAAGAGCAGAGTAATTGAATCAAAACAAGATGATTGATATGTTTGCTTCACTTAAGACTTGTAAACTGCTGTTGTGCTCAGCTGTTTTTGTTTACGATGAATGTTGTCCCATAGCTGCTTTGAAGTTGAAGAAGTTGGGAAAAGATAAATGAAAAAGGCATTTTAAAAGAAATAAAAGAACAAAGAATATATTAGCGTTCTATCTTCTTGAGCTTTTAGTGAATTACATTGCTCTAGGCTTTTTTTTTTTTTTTAATAGGAATTAGAAAGCTAGTGGTGTCCTCTGTGTGGGACCACTTCCCTGGACCTGGCCTGCTGCAGGCTTGGCACCTCTCTCTCTTCAGGTCTATTTCGAGCCTGAGCATGCGCAGCAAGCTGCCTTGGGGGAGGATCCCTAAGCGGTCAGGGCTGGGGACCTGGAGATAAGGCCGGGAGTGCAGAAGGTGCTGGAAGGACTGACATGGAGCCAAGCAGAGCATCTGCAGGACGGGGAACTGAAGGAAGCTTGAGCACAGAGTTTGGGGCAGCAGAGAGGGCACACGACCCCCTACATGACCACCCGTGGCCCATCCTACGGCTGCAAAGATCTGCCCACCTCAAGCCGCAGCTCTGTGTTCTGAGACAACGCAGAAGTTACCATTGTTAAAATCAAGGGGAAAAGGAGACAATGGACCACTGGAAATTATCACAGAAATAAAGTTAGAAAATCTCCAAGAACCATAGGGACCACACAGGCAGAGCAGCTACCCAGGAGAGAGAATTTTACGTGGGGTCCACGGAGCCTTTCATCCAGGGAGGGTGAGAGGGTCCTGAAGCCTTCTGGAGAATAAGGGTGAGGTGTTAGAATGGCATCAGATCTCTGCAAAGGATCACTGGACACTGAACCACATGGAGCAACCCTTCAGAATTATCAAGGAAAATTTATTTAAAACTTAGAACTTTATACCCAGACCAAGTATGAACATGGGATAAGGACATTTTGAAGACATGTAAGGACTAAATAAACTTAACTCCTACACACCTCTGGAGGAAACACAAAGAGAGAAAACACTGTGGCTAAGAAACACCGGGTTTTTATGTAAAAATTAACTCAAGATGGATTAAAGACTTGAATGTAAAATCTAGAACCAAAGAAACTCCAGAAGAAAATCCAGGCAATACCATTCAGGACGTAAGCACGGGCAAAGATTTCATGATGAAAACACCAAAAGCAATTGCAACAAAAGTAAAAATTGACAAATGGGATCTAATTAAACTGAAGAGCTTCTGCACAGCAAAAGAAACTATCATCAGAGTGAACAGAAAACCTACAGAATGGGAGAAAAATTTTGCATCCATCTGGCAAAAGTCTAATATCCAGAGTCTACAAGGAACGTAAACAAGTGTACAATTAAAAAAAAAAAACTCTATTAAAAAGTGGGCAAAGGACCTGAACAGACACTTCTCAAAAGAAGACATTTATGTGACCAACAAACATGAAAAATAGCTCAACACCACTTATCTCTAGAGCCACGAAAATCGAAACCACGGTGAGATACCATCTCATGCTAGTTAGAATGGTGATTATCAAAAGTCAAAAACAATAGATGTTGGCCAGGTTACAGACAAAAAGGAACGCTTTTACACTGTTGGTGAGAGTGTAAATTAGTTCAACCATTGTGGAAGACAGTATGGCAATTCCTCAAAGATCTAGAAGCACAAATACCATTTGACCCAGCAATCCCATTACTGGGTATATACCCAAAGGAACATAAATTGTTCTGTTATGAAGATGCATGAACATGTATGTTCACTGCAGCACTATTCACAATAGCAAACACATGGAATCAATCCAAATGCCCATCAGTGATAAACTAGATAAAGAAAATGTGGTACATACATACCACAAAATCCTATGTACCCATAAAAATGAATGAGATTATGTCCTTTGCAGGGACATGGATGGAGCTGGAACTTAAAATAAAAGTTGAAAAAAAGAAACAAACAAACAAGGGCGGGTGCGGTGGCTCACGCCTGTAATCCTAGCACTTTGGGAGGCCGAGGCGGGCGGATCACGAGGTCAGGAGATCAAGATCATCCTGGCTAACACGGTGAAACCCGTCTCAACTAAAAGTACAAAAAACTAGCCAGGCCTGGTGGCGGGCGCCTGTAGTCCCAGCTACTTGGGAGGCTGAGGCAGGAGAATGGCATGAACCTGGGAGGCAGAACTTGGAGTGAGCCGAGATTGTGCTACTGCACTCCAGCCTGGGCGACAGAGCGAGACTCCGTCTCAAAAAAAAAAAAGAAAAAAAGAAAGAAACAAACAAACAAAAAGAAACACCAGGCACAGAGAGGCCAAGGGAACATTTAACAAGAAGACATGAGGAAGGTGCAGAAGAGAACAACAGTCACGCGGTGCCTGCAGCCCTGGCCGCAGTGGAGATCTTCTGGAGGAATAAAAGCGCTTTAGTGGCACTGACATATGACTGTCAGTTTGACCATATCGAGAAAACACAGGATCCTGTCAGAAATGTTAGAAGTGAATTATTGATAAGCACACAAAAGAGTAAGCTAATGAAAAGACAATTATTAATTCCAAGACAACAAGAAACTGGCACAGAAGAGCATCTGTACTAGGAAGGTCAGCAGTGAGGAAGCAGACAACCATGTGAAAGTGCTTCTATTAATTATGATTTAACAAAAGTATCCTAATGTGTATTTGGAGAATGAAGAGGGAGGATGTGTACTTGTGTGTTTATAGGGAGGGTTAAGAGAGCTAACTTTTCTTCCTTGGTCGGATGCCATGGATAATGTCTGAAATGAGAACAGAAGACAGTATGAGGATATGATTTTCGTATCAGAAGCCAAAAGTCAGATGAAACAGCTTCTGGGTTTGAAAATGGGTTCCTGTGGATCACAGATTGGCATGCTTTTTCTGTGAAGAGGCAGAGAGCAAACATTTGTGGGTTTTCCACATTCAGTGGAAAATAATTAATTCTAGTGTTACAGCGTGAAAACAGGCTTAGATAATACAAAAGAAATGGTCCGGGCTGCAGTCCCCCAAAAACTGTGATTTACAGAAATATCTGCTGGTTTGTATTTGGCCCTCAGAGGGCATTTGCTGTCCCTGCCTCTCAACAGGAGGTGGAACCTGGGGAGTACGGCCATGTCCGCTGCTGCTTCATTGGTCTCGAGAACCGTCTGGCTTTTAATAATATTTTATCTATTCTTTGGGAAAGAAATCTAAATTTGATTTTTTTAAATATGACATTTGGCTGGGCACAGTGGTTCACACCCATCATCCTGCACTTTGAGAGGCCAAGAAGGGAGGATCTCCAGTCAAGGAATTTGCCCAGCCTGGGCAATATAGTGAGACCCCATCTCTACAAAAACTTAAAAATTAGCCAGGTGTAATGGTGCCTCCCTGAAGTCCCAGCTACTTGGGAGGCTGAGGTGGGAGGATGGCTTGAGCCAGGGAGTTTGAGGCTGCAGTGAGCTATGGCCATGCCCCACTCCATTCTGGTCTGGGCAAAAGAGCAAGACCCTGTCTCAAAACAAACAAACAAAAAGATATTTTCTTTTCCTGGACTAAAGGAAAGGAACATATTTTGGATTAAGAGAGCACACTGTTTCAGGAAAATATGATACAATCTGCAGTGGGTACACATGCCTTACAGTTGAGAAGAAGAAGAAAAAAATTATAATTTTTAATGGAAATACTGTAAAAAGAAATATTCAGGTCATCAGAGCCTATATACCTCCTTTAATTACATATTATTCTGCATGTGGTAGATACTGTTTAAGCAAATAGCTTCGCAGAAGACAGAGTAGTGGTCAGAAAGAAAAGCTCTGCCCCTCTGCCTCTCTGTCTGGGAACAACTGTTCCAGTCCATTGACAGTGGCAGGACCTTCTGGAGTTTGCGACCACGCGGAGCCTAAACACAGCACAGAAGAGGGGCTTCCTTCTAAAGCCTGTCTCCTCAGAGTCCCCTTCTCTTGCCCAGATCTGGTTTCAAGCCCAGATGTCCGAGTCTCGGGTTGTGACCTGTTCTTCTGTGTTCACTTCACAACATTGGTTCTGCCCTGTGCCCAACACTGGACGATTAACACGTGATCTCGGGTTCATGAGTCCACCGGGGCTCAGCCTCCACTGTGGACGGCTTCCTCCCGCCACCCCTGGAATTGCTCCGCCTGGACCCCAGACCCCAGACAGGAGAGTGGCCATTCGACCAGGCAGCCTGCTGGACTAGGCACCGCTTGGGGTTCGGGAGGGAGCAGCTCCCTGACACATTGACGCTTGTGCACTTCGGGCTTGGCATTGTGTGTGGACTCCTGTCCCAGCCTTAGTTGCACTGGCTGCTCCTGCTTCAGAAATGATTTTTGGGGAGGTTAGCGCCTCCGCAGGCCTCCTGCCTCCCCTAGGCTTGTCAGCAGGATGCCCAGGCATAGCTGGACACTGCCCCTGCTTTTGTTCCGTAGCCCTGAGCCTGAGGCCTGTCAACAACTGGTATGCCCTGGGAGGGGGACTCCAACAGTAGCAGTGGGTGTCTGGTCTGTGGGACAAACAACAGACATCAAAGCGTACTGTCGGACAAACAATTGCTAGTTTCTTTCATTTCCGCGTTACTGATGCGATTGTAGATTAATATTACTATTGCCATTATAAAAAGAGTATAGATCCATCAAAGATGGATCCATCTTTGGGCCAGGACAAAACAGTGTTCTCCATGTCTCCCGGACTTTACGGTGAATTGGTTTGGACCTTTGCCTTTCTGTCTTGGCCTCAATGAGTTTTCTTACATCACAAGTCAGTTATTATAGATACTAAAGGCAAAAGCATTTTACAAAGGTTAAAAACCAATCTAGGCGCACCAGAAATAAGGTCTATCCCCAACTCCATCTTTTAGCAAAGCCTCCATTTTTCTTCTTAGAAATATTTTGCGTTCTGCATGGATTTTGACACCAGTGGCTTTTGTAAACTTTAATTGCATTAGAAGGGCAGGTGGAACATCCCATCTCAGTGGGCATCGTATGTAAGACCTGGCATAGGATTCGGGGCGGAAGGCCGGGCCCAGTGGGCTGGCTCCGACAGCCTCAGCATCTCCAGCACGAGTGAGACAGCGAGCTTGAAAGTGGCATTTTTTGACAGAGTTCCACCCTATGAATTGAGTCAACCAAGTGGGGAGTGAAAAATTCATTTTCTGACAGGGGTGTCAGCAGAAGCATCAGACGCCAACACCACCACATCCATCGCGGGGTGAGAACCTGACAGAGTGGAAAACAAGGGCCTGGGAGGCTGATCTTTCCCTCCCAGCTGTCTAGAAACATCATTTCACAGCAATTATTGCCCCTGCTGGTTCGACGGACTGTGGACCTCAGAGTCTTTTCTCGTTATTGAACTCACACAAGAAACCAAACAAATGTAAGAGCAACTAGGGCTTATCCATGATCCACAGAAATGATTTCTGCCTTCCCTGCAGAACGGACGGCTGTCGCTGGACAGGGCCCCCGAGCGCCTGGGTGCAGTCAGCTCCGCAGAATCTCCCCTGGGACACCTGCCCAGCTGCGGCCGACCCCGGGGCGCACACCCTTCCGGAGGAAGACAGCATCCCTGCTGCACACGGTGGCTGTGCTGTGCTTTCCAGAGACACCAAAGATCCAGCAAGCCCCAGTTTGCGTCAAGTATCACGGGAATGGAGATGCTTTAAGGCTCCGACTTGGGCGGCCTGTTGTTCACGTGCTAAGTGCACTCTGTGGACCCGAGTGCCGAGGGTCCCATTTCTCACACAGCATGGAGTGGGTGAGCCCCTCAACTGTAAAATGAAGCCGTCAGAGCACAGCGTGAAAATGTATTAGAGACAGTTACACGAGGGGCCCCAGCACGGCGCTCACACTTTCAATTGGTAAAATAATGTCTGTACAAATTGTTTTTGGTACATTAAGTACCTTTCACAGCCAAAATTAAAAAAAGAAGAAGAAGAAGAAAGAAGGAAAAAAACAAAACGACACAGAGACACAGATCGGTACACACGAAACACAACCAGTTTCTTCTCCGGCAAAGTAATTTCATGCAGAAATTTTTTATTGAGATTGTTTCTCCAGTTGACAGATCTAGTGTACAATGATAAATGACAATGTGCCAGGCAGCTTGTCAGCCTGTGCTGGGGGAAATCTCACCGAAACTCCTCCATAATAACAGTAAGTCCGTGTTCCTTCCAACAGAAGGTATTTTAAGCTCGTAAGCACAGGGGCCGAGCAAAGTGGTATTAAATAGCAGTGAGATGAAGCTGAGAAGAGATTTGTAAATGTGTAGGAATCTAACAGCTCTCTACTGGCTATGACACTCTGACAAAGAAACCAGGGTTATGAAAAATAATCTGACCATGTCGCTAAATCTGTGAATTTCAAAGGTTTCAGCAGCCCCGTGTCTGAGCTCCTTTAATGGATGTGACGGAAAAGCTATGAATATGATCACGAACCCTCAATGCGTCGGTGTCCAGAGGAGACCTGCTCAACACAATTGACGGGCAATGACACTTTGCAAAGTTGTCCAGTTCAAAGGGAAGATTAATTACAGTCTGAGATCTTAAACCACACGCAAATAAGTGGCACTTAACAGCCAAATCCTGAGGACAGGAGGCTCGTCTTGAGGAAATGTTCTGCAGCCTGGCTCCCAACGGCAAGTCTCGGTCATCCTGGGTTTCACTGCTGGGTCCTCCCTGTCTGGGTGACAACAGGTCAGCATGTCGGGGAGAGCTGGTTTCTCTGGGGAGCGTGACAGGCATGTCAGCCGGGTGTCCCCTGTGAAAGCTGCACCCCAACTGAGCTCTTACCGGCTACATGCGTGGGGCAGTACCTCCCTGAGAAATATCCCTGCTATGACATAGATCAAAGTGTGACTTTCCCAAAACTACAAAGTGAAACAATAGGTCAGTATCTGCTCCGTGATGGGTGATTGGTTCAAAACCAGGACGAAGAAAATCAGGGCTCTCTGCAGCCACGTCGGAAGCACTGTGTTTTACTGAGCAGAAATCAATGCAAATCAATGGCAAATCCTGCTGTATGACAAGAACCTTGGATTCTGGTCTTTTCTCTGATCCCAGCGAAAGAACAAGACCTTCCATCTCTGGGGCCTGGGTTTCCTCGTCTGTAGAATGAGAGCATGGATCCCTGAGGCCGGAGCCACCTTTAGAGTTGGGGAGAGAATGGGTTTCCTTCACGGGACGATTGTTTTCAAAGTTCAGCACACATATCCGGAGGTGTCTGTGCTTTCTGTTCTAGAACTCACTGGAGATATTTACAACTTTTATGCTCACGTGTAAAATGGAAGCATGGTCCTGAAGTTGGCAGGCTCCTCAGAGGTGGAGTTTAGGCAGAGTGCAGGGTTCTGGTCTACCCTGCCTGGTCCTCAGGGCAGTGGCTCCAAGGAGAAGACGGCTGTGTGTCAGCAGCTCAGCACCTCACAGGTGCTGGTGGGAGCAGCCCTGCTGAGATCCTGGCCATCTGGCAGGCTGCACGGACCTGAGAGGCTTTGCTCTGGACACACTGCAGCGGTCAGTACTGGGGAACCATTGTCCAGCACAGGTGCATCATCTCACGTGAACCTCTACACAGCAATCACTCTTCCCTGGACAGTAGGTGTGGCCAGGAGGCTTGGACGGTGGATAAGGCCACGATAGTAGAGAAGGCTGCAGCTGGCCAGGACCCCAGAGGCCTGGCATCCCAGGTGGGCAGGATTATCTCTCATTAAAGTCAGGTGACCACATGTTTTCATGAGCAGAGAAAAACATGCTCATGGAGTCAATTGCAGTCTTACATGTCAAAAGCATGTAAATGTGTTAGGCACCAAACCCTGGCCTACAAAAATTTAACAATCTAATCTATGCCCAAAAATAACGAAAATAAGTAAAACACAATTCATGACTACCTTTCCCAGATAAGTTGTGGATCTTTAATACATATTTTTATAAATTCTATGTTGAACACCAATCAAAATCTTAATATGAAATATTTGAATCTGTAAAAAATGCCCTTATTGACAAATTTTTAAAAATGAACTATTTAGAAAGAGTATGAGATAAAATATAAGATTAATAGGAAGACGTGAGTGCATGGTGTAAAGAATCAGGAAAAATGGCTACCTTTCCAATTCACTTCCCTGTTTTCACGCTCATTATTAAGTTTGAATACTTCAGTTGTTCTCGATATCATTTTTAGCAGATAAACACTGGAGGAAAAAAAACACCATTTAAACCACTGTTTAATCTTTGCTACCGAGGACCTCTGAAATTACCCACTTTGAAGAGTTTCTTCCACAGAAACTGACACTTTCTTGTTACTAGTTTTAACGATAATTACTCATTTTCTGATCTGACCTTGGAAGGAATCTGACAACAGTACATAAAGGGTTTGATGTGAACCCAAGTTCTTCTAAGAAAAGAGATATTATTTTCTAAGGCTCCATGGCAAAGAGTTTGTCAGTCTTTCTTGCTGATAATGCTGCTGTTCTTAGAGCAGTACCTCCAAGACTGAAACTTTCGCTAAATTCTTAATATGTTACTTAAAAATGAACGGATATGGCAGCAGTCATTCTGAGTGAATCTTAATGGGAAAGGTGGAAGTTTCTTTACATTTTGCTTGTGTATTACGGCTTCGAAATATATTTCTCACAAATAAGTTAACTTTAGCAACCACTGGAAACTTTATCTACTAAAGTTAAGAAAAAACAGGGAGCATCATATTAACACATCAAAAATCAATAGATTGACAAGTATCTTTTAATCCAAATAATACTCCATTAAATCTATGCCTGCATCAATAATTTATTCTGTCCAAGTGAATACAACTTATTCTTAGAAACCATATACACCAGCCGGCTAGCACGGTGGCTTTCTTCGTCTCCTAGGAGCCTTCTTTTCCATTCGTATCTCAGTGATGAATGGAATCATCACTTGATGATTGCACTTTCATGAGGACACTTTCCTTTGGTGCAGAGTCTCAAATGCATGTTTGAAAGTGATCGTATATAAAAAGAATTTTTTTAAAACACAGAGGAAAAAAGAATCAGGCCTGGCCATGTTCTTTCTGATGAGAACTACTCCTTTAATATTAGACCTCAAGTTTTACAATTACTGAACTTTTCATGCTCTATTCTAATAAAAGCATGGATACCTCATGTTTGAGAAGAGAAAGAAAATAGCCCACTTAGAGTGGCATGATCTGACATGTTTAATGTAGCTGTTTGAGGGCATAGTGATATGTAACTGTAGCGGGCATCAGTTTGTCTATGAATGTCTGGGTGAACACAAATCTACTTTAAAGAGAAAAATTTTAAATATATTAATAAATTACAGAAGTGTTAGCACAAATCAATGTACTTAACGCAAACAAATGTGTAAAACATGTTGATGTTTAAATGAATCTACATTTCTAAATTTTAAATGACCTATAAGATGCATTATAATTTCTGTCAATTTTCTGCATTTAAAAATATTATGTTTTGTCAAAACATAATAGTCATTTTTCAGATGGCTTGAGATTTAAATAAGTATAATTATTTCAATTATTGTATTTCTATTTTTAAAAGCAAAACAGAAATGGCATCTATCTATATTTCGAAAACCTACAAGCTTATCCTCTTGTATGTTTTAAACTTATTAATGCATTCTCTAGTTTCAGGAAACAGTGTTTCTATGCATATGTATGTATATACACACACGCAGAGAGAGAGAGAGAGAGAGAGAGAGATAGATAGATAGACAGATAGATAGACAGATAGATAGATAGAAATGTAAATTGAGCCAAAGGCCAGGACCTACTTTATACGATGAGAACCTTTCTGCGTCGTAGTTACCTTGAAGCCTCAGCCTTGTCGACATGATACCTAACATCTGGTCAGGATTCCAACGAACCAGCAAGTCAGCCAGCCATCCAGATGTTTTCAATTCCTTGGCAGTCGACATACAGCTGTGATATCTTACAGAAACACGTTTATCTCCTTGCCAAGCCCCATTAATAGCCCAATTCTTTGGTCTACAAATTTGAGGCTCACGATACTTATTCATACAAATCCCAAGCTCCTGCATTTACTGGAGCTGGAGTGAGGCAGGGGAGCTTCCTCCCCGGGCCCGGCCCTGCCTCCTTGTGCTGCTGCTTTGGGGACAGAATTGCGAAGGCCCTTCAGGGCACCCTGGCTTCGGGGCTGCGAGCTGCTGCCCAGCACAGAGCAGCTGGGACCGTCACTCTAGGTGGGGGGCGGGAGAGGCACCTCTCCTATTGCAGATGGGAGGTTTGGACCAAAGTCCAAGAGGCTCCAAGTCCCCACGTTGAGGCTCCAGAAAACTGGTGGGGTGGGACAACGGTCCTCAAAGAGCGGACTCAGGTCAACATTTTCAAATTGTCTAGTTTTTCCATGTAAAACTCAAATCTACCCATGGAGCCTTTTTGTCTCATGCACGAGGATGTAGCAGCCTGGAGACGTGGCTGGAAACCCTGGTCCCCGCCACCAAGGCCAGCTGCCCCTGCCCTCCCTCAGGTCCTGCTGCAAAGCCAGGCACTGCTCACTGCACCCAATGATGGGGCATGGGAGGAAGTGGCGGGATGCGACTTTGGGAGATGAAATGCATAACAGCAGAGGACCCTAGAGAGGAAAGCAAGTGAACTTGTTTCGCGTAAATACACAGACTGACTTCCACTGGAGCTGTCAGAGCCAGGAGAGGAGGGCAGCCCAGGCACCTGCCATGGCCACCCCAGCCGTCGTCATCCCCGTTCACGCTGGCAAATTTCCATTCCTTTTCCAGAAGCCATGGAGCGGAGGAGGCACAGCACTGTGCTGGAGTCACTCACCCGCGATTCAGACAGGCCAGGGCCAGCTTTGTTCCATGAGTGAGTTACTTACCCTGCCGAGGCCTCAGTGTCCCATCTGTAAAGTGGGGCTAACAAAGTTCCTACCGCAGGAGAGCATTCTGTGATTCCACGTGATGATTTAAGGGAGGCAAAAGCATTCACACGGAATTTAAGGGAGGCAGGGAGCACTCACTGAGCACGGTTACGACTGTCACTAAGCTGCATTCTTTGAAAGTCACGATGTTAGACCCTGGCACGTCTGAGGTCCACATTTCCCTGTATTTCCCAGTAACACACGGCACAGACCGCGTGCCTTTCCTCCATCTGCTTACCGAGTTGACGCCGCCACTTCCCACCCATGGTGACGTCCCGCGCCATGCCAGCACATTGCAAGGTCTGTCCGCATGAAAGAAAGTGGCAGATATTGACGTCGAGGCCTTGGACCTGTCCACTCTCCCAGGACTCTGCCACAGGCCAGGCTTTGCTGTGATCACTAAACCTGGTTCAAAATGAGCCACTTTAGCCCTCATCATGGTGGCCTCCAGGCATCCCGGCAGAGGGACCCGCTCCGGCTTCCCTCTCCGGCGGTGCTTTGGCCGCTGTCCAGGAAGATTGTGCTGCGGTAATTCAGAGCCTCCAGGTCCACCTTAAACTCACCCAGGGCCCTGAAGAATGGTGTGAGCTCTGCCCAGGGCTGGTGGAGCAGCTTGAACGCAGCGTGTCCTTCACCTTTGCTGAGTTAAGTACACACGTGCATGAGGAAAGCAAAATGCCCTTTAAAAAGAGAAATCAACCACAGTTGCTCGAGAGTTGCCAGAATGACCCTGAGAACTGTGACCTGGGCAGAAGGACCATCTGCAGACCTGCAAAGAAGCCAGAGCGAAGCGTGCGGGGGCTTCCGGGGTCTATTGGGGATCCAGCAGGGGGCTCCACTTCCCCTGACGTGGCGCGGACACGCAAGCGCGTCGCAAAGAAGCCAGAGCGAAGCGTGTGGGGGCTTCCGGGGTCTATCGTGGATCCAGCAGGGGGCTCCACTTCCCCGGACGTGGCGCAGACACGCACGCGCGTCACCTCGGACGTGTGTTTGTTACGCACCAAAGGAGGCTAGATCCCATGGTCAGGAGGTAGGTGTTGAACGTTCGCTCAGCAGCGAGGATTCCTAATGCCAAACGTTGGCTGTTTTTGTCACACTCCCCTAGAAAGGTGTGTCGTGCAACTTCCATTGTGTTTGCGAGCCTGAAATAGTCCCTGTTCCCCAGGGGAGGTGTGAACATTAAAGAACTACATTTGGGATGTCCCCAGACCCTGATTCCCTTTGAACTTTGTACAAGTGTTCAGTTATCTCCACGGACTCAGTTTACCCATCTATAAAATGGAGCTGATCTCATCCAACTCACAAAAAGGTGGTGTAGACTCATTTAGCTTATTGTTATTTATTTATTTAGTTTTGGAAAGCACGTGGTAGATGAATACCACTATTGGAGCGCTCAGCTTGAAGAGCGGAAGGCAAGTTTTTGGCCGAGGGTTTGCGCCCTGGCTCTGAATTCCCGAGCTCCTGTGCAATGAAGCCCTTCACGTTACTTTAATGGCGTTGAGGTATGTGCGTTTGCTTGTTTGAATTAATTGAAGTCTCATTGATAGTGAGAGCCTGCCCTCATGCCAGCCCCGTGGGCAGGCCCGAGGACAGCGGAGCGGGGGTGCAGGCCCAGCGGACGGAGGCAGAGCTTTCCTGGAGGCAGCAGGGGCTCTGCTTGGTACACCCGGTGACAGAGTATCGGTCTCTGCAAATCCTCTCCCCTCTCGCTCCCTGTCGTGAGTTCCTAATACTTCATCTGGTGTCTTCCTCGCGCTCCTCTGAGTTCTGCAGGCTTCTTTAAGAAACTCAATGCATGCCAACCAGTGAGCACACGTTTCCTTTCCAGAAACGGATCCAATGCCAAAACATTGGATTATTTTTTTGTGTTTTGTTTTGCAACCCAAAACAGCATAATTTGAAATAAAAGCAAAACTGAAAAGAAGTAGAATTTGCAATGTTAATAGTTACTACAAATAATTTTCTCCAAAAAATATTCCATTGTTTTCCTCTTGTGTAAATGCAGAATAAAAACTAAAATTAATTTCAAAATACTTTAAATGCAGTTTTGAGTTAGTGATATTTGTAAAAACAAACAAACAAAAAAAAAGTATTTTAAGTGCTTGAGGCACTAAAAAACCAATTATTGTGTTACTGACACCACATGTATCTATGTATGTCTGCCTGTAGCTCTATCTTGCCAGCTGATAATGGCCGACATCTCATCTCCATGCTCTAACGAGATCAGCCCAGAAAGTATCATTCCAGGAGCACTGAAAAAAAAAAAAAAAAGAAAAAGAGATTTTAAATGGTCTTTGGTTAGAACAGCATTGTTTTCCTTGTACATTCCTTTATGTTTTGTTGCCTATTTTTAAAAAATAATAATTGGTGACTAAATTCTAAAACTCCGGCATCATTAAGGGTGTGCACAATATAATGACAAAATCAAATTATTATATTACTAACAAGTACTGTAATTCTAGTAACTATATTTTTAAATTTTAGTTTTACCACTTTCTGTTCTCATGGAAATTATGCAGGGGATGCAATTTAATGTCTTCCCCATTAAAAATAAAACAATGAAAGGATATAGCTCTCAACAAAATGTAAAATTACCAACTTTAGATCTTGAAAGCAAGAGTTTCCAGAGGAGGCCTGAGCTTCTGTACTTGCAGAAGGGCCTAAGAACACAGTTTTGTGCTGTGCCAAATAGCACGGCGTGATTGGTCGAGCGTAAGGTTAATGGATACATCGCTATCTGCTGGGCAGACCTCCAAAATATTAATTCCTTTCTAATGAAGTTTGTAAAAGAGTCTCTGCAATCTTGTTCCTTATTTCCAATTTCTCTGCTGCCTCTCCAGTGACTATCATCACAGCTTTTAAATGCACCCCCATCTGGAGGACGCTCGGTGTCTCCCTCACAGTCTCCTGCCTTGCATCCAACTTCAAACAGGCAGGTTCCCTGGAGACCAACCCCATCGCCGTCAAATCCATGTCTGGGCTCTGGGTCGGGGTCAGCGGGAACCCCACGGGCAGGGTCTCCGTCATGGCACTGGGATGCTGAAATAGCAGCATTTGACACATTTAAAACTTGCTGTTTGTGCAATCACTAAAAACTGCACCATTAGCTGGATTTTCAGATTGCATGAGTGCAGATCATTAAGTGTTATTACAGTATTAATTATTAGAAATGTCCTGTACTGCCCAAATTAAATTGGGATAGTCAACGACCTGCGAGTTCCCAATACCACGGATAATTTAACCGGAGATCTGCCACGCTGGAGAAGGTGTCTTCACAGGCCGCTTGCATTATTTCACATTAAGTACCAATCGGGGATCTCAAAAGAAAATGAATAAATCAGACCTTAATATTTTCCTATGGCAACCTTGCCACAGGAACTTTTAGGGAAAAAGGAAAAGGTGAGATAAGGCAGGAACTGATGTGGCTGTTTCCATGATAACTTCATGCTGAACACAGAAAGTTGAGGAATTATGATCAGCGTTTTCACAGTGAGGCACCTCTCACCATTGGGGGAATTTCACGCAATTTCTGCGTCTAATCATTTGTGTTAAGTTGATAAAAGAAAAAGAAAGTGAAATGAACATCAATATTAAAGGCCCATCCAGTCAAAATTGGATGAATATTTTTGAAAGCACCTTTGACTAAATACACCCAGTCACTTCCAAAGTGTTACAGAAACCGGGTCTGAAAATCCCATCAATCACTTCTTCGTGGTCAAGTGGGTTCTTGCAGTTGTGGGGAACGACATCGAGCTCCACGAGGAAGCTGAGAACTCCTACCCCTGGGTACAGCCCAGGCCCAGCCTTGGTGGAAGAGGGCAATGTGGCCCGCTCAGCTTCTGGTCCCTGGGCTCGGAGGCCCCTTCCCTCTTTCCCGGTGGGTTTCCATGGCAACCACCCAGCCACCTAGACACATTCAGCTGGTGTTCCCACTGCAACCAGCGCTGGTGTTTGGGTATTTGTGCATCTTCCTAATTAAAAAGAAAACCAAGAAAAAAAATCTATTTTTTAACAATAAGGGGGAATTTTTTCGTTAGATACGTATTATCAATGTATATACATAATTCGATAGTTTGATGCAATAATTTAGCTCTGATGTAGATGTGTTAATGTGCAAACTACTTAACATTTTGTGGCCCAAGTTTCCATATTTGTGGAAAAAATATCTCCAACATTCCTTCCACGGAAGGAGGCTGGCGTGAGGCAAGAGCCAGGACAAGGCTTCTAACCCGTCTCCAGCGCTTTCAGCAGCCCGCCAGCTGTGCTCCTGGCTCCACTGCCGTTCTTATCTGTAAAATGCTCTAAGCATTAAATAAGAACCCGGGGACAGAGCTCCCGAGCGCATGGCCCTGATCCGTGTAAATGCAGGGCCTTCCTTCCTCATGTGCCTTCTCTTCCCAAATGAGAAATTCAAGCCTACGGTGACCCGCAGAGCAGTTGAATGGCCACAGAAGTCATTCACAACAGCTTTAATTTAACAAAGTCCTTTATGGTAAGTAACTTCCTGTCCTGAAGATTGCTACACCTTTCTAAATGGGCCATGTCTTATCTATAAGTTAAAGCAGAAAAGGATCGGAAGCAGGCAGCAGTGTCGACTGGGGACGTGGGTTCAAATCCGAGCTCTGCCCCATGAGGTTTTGTAAAACAAAATGAGTCAAAATTAGCTCAAACCTTTCACAACAGGTCCTGAGAGTTAACTGTTAGTTATCACAAATAATAGCTTCTGACAGTTCTATCTGATGATATAAATGTTATGGAAAAGTAAAAGCTTAAAGTTGGTCAACTATAAGCTCTGTTAATATTGTACCTCCCTAGAGTCTCACCATAGGAAAAGAGTCACTATTATTTCCCTTGCCCCAGTAAGGAATGTTAAGGTCACAAAACTTAAACTTCTCCAAGGTCACGCACTGAAGAGCACTTGAACTCGGGCCCATGGAGTCAGAGCCAGCCTTCCTTCCATTAACACATGGAGGGCTTGCTTGAGGTCTCCAAAAAAAAAAGCAAAAAGTGGCAACAATTGTAGATTTTACAAGGAAAATGCATTAAGGACAAAATAGCAAAAGAAGTAAATCCATGACAACGAAAGCCTCCAGGCTGTTGTTGGTTTCCTGGAGTGTGTTTTCAGTGAAATCCAGGTTCATCAGCCCCAGTGGCTGCACTGCAGGGAGACACCTATCAGCTTCCTACGTCTAGAAATTCATAGCCCTTTCTAAGAGCAGATACAGTTTGCAAAATCTCTGTCTGGAGCATAGGCAGTATTATGCCAAGCACAGCAAGCCCCTCAAACTGCACAAACATCTTTATCCCTCCTCGCTCCTGTCTTACCCTGATTTCAAATCTGCATCCTGCCTTGGGATCCTGGGGAGCCAATAGAAGATGTCGGGTGGTGTCCCGGGTGCTGGTGGTTGGATGGCAGGGGGAGGCCAGGGCTACGGGTAGTAACTGTCACGGTCTCTGTCGTGGCCAAACTCAAGAGGGGGCAGCGTCAAAGGAAATGGGTTCCCCCCTCCCCCTCCCCATTCTTCCTGCTCCCTCCCTGCTCTGCAGCACCCAGCATGTGGGGTTACATGGAGAGGAAAAGATGAGATGGAAAGCAGGAAGAAAGGCTGCAGGAACACAGAGAAAACGTGTTGTGGGCTCAACAGACACTGGCTTCGAGAAGAGCAGGGGAGAGCTGCACCTGTGGGTGCTCGGGGCCCCCAGAACCTGTTAGACCCAGGCAGCCCCAGACCCCTGCTCCAGGGATCCATGGCACAGTGCTTGGCTGAAGAGTTCTAACAGCTAAAAAGAGCCAAGGCAGCCTAACCAGGAGGTTCAGTCTTACTGCATCCATTGGCCTCTTCTTAATTTGGTTGCTTAGAAGCTGCTGCTGGAATTCTACTAATACAAGGTGTGTGATGGGCTCAGATCCTTTGGTTTAATC
This sequence comes from Theropithecus gelada, assembly GCF_003255815.1. Lineage (NCBI taxonomy): Eukaryota > Metazoa > Chordata > Mammalia > Primates > Cercopithecidae > Theropithecus > Theropithecus gelada. The sequence goes on from NC_037686.1 coordinate 70,989,657, forward strand.
CAATTCGATCACCCTTAGTTGGACAGAAATTAAACACATTTTCTATAATTTTTAATTTTTTTTATCAAGGGAAGACATTCTGTCTTAATACCTTCACCACAATGTTTGCACTGTCATCCCTTTCTATGAAACCAAACTTTTTAGAAACGTAGTCTTCGTGTGTTTTCAGTCGCACAATTCCAGACAACAGAACCGAGTCCAATGTGCTGCTCAGAAGGTAGCTGGGCAGAAAGGCAGGAGCAGCAAGGGGTAGGTTTTCCTCCGTCAGTCTCTTCAACGCCGTGAGGTGGGAATGCCGCAGCCCACACGGGCAATTTAAAAGCAAACACTGTCAAGCACTGTCGGTTTCTTTCTGTTATTTCCAAAGATGGAGAAGAAATTAAACATAAAAACTTGTTAACGCAAAGTTCAGATTACAAATTTAAGCACAAAATGTCAGTAAATGCAAATGCCAATGAGCTCACTGTAACATTAACTTAAACACTTTTTAAACGCATTTCACATCCCGGGCACGCTGACTCTAGGTCTGAAAGGTCTGATTAGAAACTTAAGATATTATGGGTGATAGGGATGAGTTCTTTTATTCTGAGTTCATTCATTTCTTACAGCTTTACACCTTTAAGTAGTAAGCACCTTGAAAGCAGGGATTTTCCTTCCATTCATCCTGTGTCGTGTCAACCACAACTTGTTGATGCAACAAAAATAAAGAACTCTAGGAAAATATGCCCTTTACGTCCCATTCCTGGGCAGATCGAAGAGCCGGAAGCAGTACAGTCTTGTATTGCGTCGGGGATCAGGGGCTGTTTGACTCACAGTGCGTTTGCCCCTCTCACTCTGACAGCTGATGGCTCCACAATGTCTCTGCCTCTGCAGGCACTGAGTAGACTCTCCTGTATTATACTTAAAAATATTTTCCAAAACTATTTTAGCTTCAGTTTGAGCTTCTCTTTTTTAGAAGTTATTTCTCATTTTGATTTTTTGGTGAGAAAAAAAATTAAAACACCAGTAATGATATTAGAAAAGTGATATATATATATATATATTTAGAAAAAACATGCCTGTAAGTACCATACCCTAGAAAATCAGCCATTTTTCTGTCTTCATTTTTCTTTCCTTTCGTCATTAATATAAAGTGTAACTTTGCACAGTTGACAAATAATAGTACAAATATATATACTTTGTATTCATTTAAATAACTGCACACACATCCATGTTTGATCTATCATTGTCTAACTGTTGAGATACCCTTGGACATTTTGAAAGTGTTTTAAAAAATGACACAGTGGACAAGCACTGCACTAGCACTTTGGGACTGATTTTTCTTTATGTCTTTTTTGTTATTTTTTGATTTAATATATCCCTTGAAAGCCCTCATAAGTTTGCAGAGTTTTCTTAGAATTATGTAGATAAATCAGAAGACAGTCACATTTCTATCACAGTTACAGTTTATTAAAAGTTATCCATTTGACCAAAAGTTCTAAACCTTCATAAAAAGCACATGTAGAACTGTCATCATCTTTTCAAATAGACCTAGAATCGTCTTCAATTTTTATGATTCATAATAACTAAGCTACCAAAAAACTTCTGAAATATTTTTAGGTTAATGTTTTTTAAGAACCCTAAAATATATACTTATTACAAATTTGATTAAGAATTAATAAATTTTAAACTCTTAAAAATAGTAATTCTACTCTTTCTAGGTGATTTTCTAGGGTATGGTACTTACAGGCATATTTTTTCGAATTCTTTTCTAATATCATTACTGGTGTTTTACATTTGTTCTGCAAAAATTACATAAACAGGTAATTAGATAAAGTGAGAAATAAGTGAACTGAACATTTTTCAGTTATTTCACTTGCTAAATGCAAAAATGCTAAAAAAAAAATAGCATTTTTCACCTATCATGTTAAAAACAATCTGATACTCAATCAGTATGCTTAAGAAAATATTATGGAGAAACTTGAGGAAGACTTTTAAGTTAGCTTGAGTGAACCAATGATTCATATTCTAGTGATCTACCCAGATGGAGGAGATGATAGTAGATAGACAGAGAGATCGATGATAGATAGATAGATAGATAGATAGATAGATAGATAGATAGATAGAAAATAGGTAATAGAGATATAGAGGTAGATATTCACTTCAAAATCATTGATAATGGAAAAAATTAAAATTGCAACATTTCATAAATAATTCCATAAATCCATAGATGATACATGCATTCTTGTCAAAGATTATAAGACAGGGAAAAAAATTTATGATAGTTTTTAATGATGTGGCAATGCTGGTTATATAATATTACTTGAAAAGAGCAGAGTATGAAAAAGATAATTTTACCTAGAAAAGACTAAAGGGAAAATTTTCAAATAGTGAAACATTTGTCAAAATACCTAATTATGGATTATTTTTCTGATTCTTTCCACTTTTATAGAGATTTTTTTCAATAATAAGAAAGTCTTATTTTGATCACTCAGGAAAAGATAATTATCAAGAGTATCATTCTAATATCTCTCCCCCCTTTAAAAAATGCAGTAGTGGCCGGGCGCGGTGGCTCAAGCCTGTAATCCCAGCACTTTGGGAGGCCGAGACGGGCGGATCACGAGGTCAGGAGATCGAGACCATCCTGGCTAACACGGTGAAACCCCGTCTCTACTAAAAAATACAAAAAAACTAGCCGGGCGAGGTGGTGGGCGCCTGTAGTCCCAGCTACTCGGGAGGCTGAGGCAGGAGAATGG